>NC_044276.1:20498185-20694389 GCF_003957555.1 Calypte anna
CAGGCTACCCTCTGTCATTTCAGCTGTTTTATGAAACTATGTATTCTGCAATCTCTACACTCAACCATAAGAACAGCATTATGATTTTAAAACTACATAAAAAATTATACTTTACAAAAACAAACATATTTTTGCTTATTTTGTTCCAAAGTAATAGTTTAAGTTTGGATTTACTGTTTGATCCATAAGCTCCAAGGTACATTCATCTGTATTACATCTGAACTACAGGTAATGGCTGGCATGTTCAAATGGAAGAAAAATAAATCCAATACACAAACCAGATTTAGAGGGAAGAGTGAAGTAAAAAAGCATTATTAAGCTTTCTCAAGCTAAGAACAATGTGTAAGACCTTTTTTTAAAAAAATTTTAAAGAGGTGATCAATGATTTGTATTATCTTGCAGAATTTAAATTCAGAATCCAAAGCTTCTGTTGAATGGCATCCAGTAGGTGTTTGGAGCTCTACCAGCAATATATGAAGTAAGAAATAAGCTTACACATGGGTAGCTTTTGTCAATATAGTTATATAGCCAAAATGTCAGCTGAAAGATTCCCCCTCTCTGCCCCAACCACCAATTATATCAGCAGATAATTCATTTTCTATTCAACAGCCAAGCCTCAGTATTTGTATATACAAACTCCTCTTTTTACTGTGGTTCTTATATTATGAAAGTAGTCATATTTTAAAACATTTTATGCATTACTTTGACATACTTAAATTCCAGTCAGAAATAGTATCGTCATCATCGACATCATCACCATCGTCATCTTCAATACCATCTTCTTCATGTTGCTGAGCTACCGTCCGTGAACGATGAAAACGAGGTCTTATGTCCTGTTCACTATCTGGAATAGCTTCATCTTCTTCAATATCACCCTGTCAAAATGTTTTATCAGATAAATTAGCGCAACTATATTGCTAAAGGAAGTTAAGAATGTAGTGTAAATTTTAGTTCAAGATTTCATAAGCATATTAAAGATTCACATCCCATTTTGTGCTGCCCGGCTAACTGAAAATGCTATTGTTCCTGCAATCTGATGCAGTGTTTACCAGAAAAAAGTGACAAGAAAACAGAAGCAAGAGAGGTAAGCTCACATAAAAGCACAAAGTATCCTTCTTGTTAAGACATTATTCTTGAAGGAATGAATTAGAAGGAAAAAGAGAGAAATTCTAGTACATATACACATTCTAAAATGTTGTGATGGAAAAATATGTGTAGTTCAAGCTAGAAGGGCATTAGAATTAATCTTCTTTTGTTTGTTTTTAGAATGCATTGCTGCAGTAATTCATGGGTAAAGCTATCCCAGATCTGCCAAAGTTGGGTGGCAGGGGACAGGAGCAAATCAGGAAAGCCCACAGATTATTTTCCAACAAATATGGCAGCACATTTAGTTTTTGGAACAGCACATCTTGCCCCAGAAAGCTAAATTTCTATTGAACAGATGGCAGACCAGATGTAGCCTACCAGTTTGAAGCATTCTGATTTACAAGTCAGAAACTAACCAGATATTCTGAGTATAAAAGAAAACAAAATCCATGCTTACCTTCAACAGAATAATATCAATCTCTGAATATTTCATACCATTTACGAGCACAGGTATCAATCTACAAAGAAATATTGATATATGTCAAGAAGGAAGACCCTAGTAATTACAGGCCTGTCAGTCTCACTTCAGTGCCTGGTAAAATTATGGAGAACATTATTCTTGGAAGTATTGAAAAACACTTGGGAGACAATGCAGTCATTGGTCATAGCCAGCACGGGTTCACGAGGGGAAAGTCCTGCTTAATCAAGTTCATTTCCTTTTATGACAAGGTCATCCATCTAGTTGACCAAGGGAAGTCAGCAGATGTTTTTGGATTTCAGCAAAGCTTTTGATACTGTCTCTCACAGTATCTTTATGGACAAAGCATCCAGCATACAGATAGACAAGTCCATAATACAATGGGTGAGCAACTGGCTGACAAGTCTGGCTCAGAGATTTATAGTAAATGGGGTTACATCAGGCTGGCAGCCAGTCACTAGCGGGGTTCCCCAGGGCTCAATTTTAGGGCCAGTGCTCTTCAATGCTTTTATAAATGTTCTCAACACAGGAATCCAATGTATATTAAGTAAGCTTGCCAATGATACTAAACTAGAAGGAGCTGTGTACTCCCTTGAGGGTAGAGAGAATTTATAGAGATCTGGATAGTCTAAAGAGCTGGACAATCACCAACCATGTGCAATTTAACCCACCTGAGATGGGGTGATCTTGTGTATAATGTACAAATTGGGGGATGAGAGGCTGGAGAGCAGCCCCACAGGAAAGAGCTCTGGGGGTTTGGGTTGAATATGAGCCAAGTGTGCCCTGGCAGCTAAAAGGGCCTGAGTTGCATCAAGCACTGTTGGAGGGCATGAAGCACAAACTCTGCTTATGCTTAATCAAAATACTTTTTTAATACTTTTTGAATTCGAATTTATTCAAATATTTTTGAATACTTTTGGAATTCAAATTTAAAAAAGACTAAGGTGACTAAGCCAACAAAGCGACTAAGCCCTGATTGTGTTTTGCTACACATTTATAGACACCCGATATCTACTGAATGATTTATAGATTTGTTTGTTACATACTTAAAAATACTTTGTTGCAACATTCTAATCTTAACTAAACCATTCCCACAGTTTGCAGCTGTCACAAGATTGTAACATTCTCAAGAAGCCAAACTCCTCCAACAATTCCCAGCCTCTGTATTGCTTGCACCACTTCATGACTTGCACCTTTATCTCATGTAGTTCTATTTGTTCTCATGATGGTTTTCCACAAAGCACAGTGTTGCTAGCTGGTCAAGGGAAGCGATTGTCCCACTTGGCACTGCACTGGTACAGCCCCACCTCAAGCACTGTGCAGTTTTGGACATGTCAATATAATAAGGACATCAAATATTAGTGTGCCCAGAGGAGGGCAACCAAGATGGTGAAAGGTGTGGAAGGCAAGACTTATGAGGAGCAGCTGAGGTCACTGAGGTTTTTTGTACAGCTTGGAGAAGAGAATATTGATGGATGACTTCATGGCAATCTACAACTTCCTCAAGGGGTGCAGCAGAGGGGGAGGTGCTGATCTCCTCTCTATAGTGACCAGCAATAGGACACAAGAAAATTAAATGAAACTACATCAGGGGAAGTTCAGATTGGACATTAGGAAAAGGTTCTTCACTGAGAGTGTGGTTGGCCACTGGAACAGGCTCTCTGGGGAAGTGGTTATGGCACTATCAGCCTATCAGAGTTCAAGAAGCATCTGGAGAATGCTCTTAGTCATATGGTTTAGTTTTAGGTAGTCCTGCAAGGAGCAGAGAGTTGGACTTGATGAACCTTATGGGTCCCTGCCAACTTGAGACATTCTATGATTCTATAACACATAAAAAAGCAAGCTGGTTTTCAGTTACCTGGGCCATAATTTTGGTTGTAAACACACCCACCCACCACCAAGAAACAAGAAACAAAACAAGAAAACCAGCACAAAAAAAAAAAACTGATAAGGCCTGATAAGCCTGATAACAAAATCTCATACCTTAACCATACTTCATTTAATGACATTTATCAAAACTTTTTAACCTGAAAAAAGTGTTAATTTCTAACTAGAGGTAGCCAGATGGCACAACCAAGATTTATACTTTAAAAACAGGCTATTCTTCTACGTGTTGAAATTTATTATGAAGCACCTTTCAGAAATTAAGTCTAGAGCTTTTCAGTATGATTTCCAGCTCCCAAAATATGCTTGTTAATTATTAAGTTTGCTCTCACAAATAGTATTTGTCACTTTATTTACCCTGAGGCTAAAGCTTCTACCTCACTACTCTTAAGGATGGAAGTCTAAGTACATTGAGCCCTCTTATCATTGAAGAGATCTTTAGTTAAGTCATTAGTCTACATTAGACTTTTACTTAGCTATTAAACTGGTTATGGCTATGGGACTCCAATAGTATTGATATATGGGGAAAAAAAGTAAAAAACTTTGCATAAAAGGACATTCAGTACAAAGGTAAATTCATTAAAATAAAAGTATGTATTACAAGCCAAATCAAGCTAATACTGAAATCACCATGGACTGATCCAGTCAGATCGCTGATCCAACAATAGAAAGAAAGAATAGAAAGAAAGAAAGCCTACAAGAACCAAATAGAACAAGATATTAAACAGTCTTTTAGAGGATCTTGTCCCACTTAATCCAATTTTTTTAAAAATTAAGATTATCATCAAGTATTGGCAAATTTATATAGCTCCCTAGTAAAAAAGGACTCACCAGCCAACATGTTGTTTTCAAAAAATATGACATTGAAAGTTGAGAGATATGTAATGTTATTATTCTGTTTTTCTAGCAATTTAAAAGCTTCTTAAAACAACACAACTGAGGATGAAACTGTTGCAATGTCAGTGTTCATGTAGGTCAGAAAAGGTTTAAGTTTATACTAAAAAGTTGAATAATATTAACATATGTTGGGAAGAGAGTAGGTAGATTCAATAACTGTTCTATCATTCTTTTTTGTCTTTTGAGCTATAAGAGTAGAAGTAAAAACATTTTAAAACTTAAAAATAATTTCTCATAACATTGTTTCTCCTGTTTTCAACTCCTATTCTTATACTACTATAGTAGGTGTTTTTATCTGAATTATCTGCTTTCTAATTGCTTATGGAAACTCGACACTTTTTAAATTTTAATTGCTTTACATCTAAAATGGTCATATTTGCTGACAAGAACACGTCTTCTCTCAACATATTGACTGGAAGAACAGAATCGCAGACAGAACTGCTCAAGTATTTTTCAAAAACCTTTCATGCATATGACAAAATTACAGTCTCTATTTACTGGGAACAATGAAGAATTAATTTTCTATTGCAAAAGTCTTTAGATCAGTCTAGAAAAAAGTTACAAACACTGTTGCAGGCATGCAAATGTTTAAATCTCAAACACAGATATTAAGTATCCATGTTTTAAAGTTTAGGATAACTTTTTGAAACTTAAAAAAAGTTTGAAAATTGAAAAAGTACAGTCATTCTGAAGAAGTATGAAGAAACACATTATACATGCTTTCTTCAAGTTTAAATTGCAGTGGCAATTGATATTGATTCCTAAATCTAAATGATCTTGTCATTTTGTGATGTTATTCATAAATACAAGGAACCATTGGCATGACTATGCACATAGAAGCATTGCACAGACATGCTCACAATAGCAAATGTCAAGACAAATGGTACCCCAAATAATGCAGGTAACATCACATGGAGATGTTTGTTTAAGCTTAAGTTCATGTTAGTATGCCTTTGCATCCATCTGATGCTGAACAGGTTGTTAAGATCAAGGTAAAGTACAAGCGACACAGCGTAGGTTGCTTCTGGAGCTGAATCTGGAATCCTCACTACAGCCCTTTTTAACATGCACAGGAACTAGCTACAGGAAAATCCTTCTAAGCATACAACAAGCTAGATAATATCTGTAAGATTAATCAGAAACATGGCAACTGAAGTTTAAAGATGACTATTTCAAAATAACTAGGAGTCGTAATTCTTAATACTTACTTAGTAAGATGCCGACATAATACATCTTTACAAATGGGCTGTTCAGCCAAAGTCAGCCAAAACTCACAAGCCTCCAAAGCCACATTTTCATCTTGGTCCTGGGTCCTTTGAAGCATATACTACATAATACAAAAAAAAACCCACAAAAAACAAAAACACAAAAAAACCCCCACAAAAACCCCAAAACAAAATAAAAAAACAAAACAAAATGAAAGAAAACTTGGATAAGACATAAGTTTTAAATGCCCAGAAAGAAGCAGCTATCAACATTGCAAAGCGTATTTGCATAAACAGGCTATGCTACAAAGATTTATTTTGTTAGCTTCACTTTCAGCTAAGTCTCTCGTAAGTAGCTGTACTTGATGAAATTAACAGCAAGTTTCTCAGTCAGTCTCTGCTTCTAGGACTGATAACACTCAATGTTCATAGTTACGGCTAGAGAGTGATAGGTAGAACCAAGGACACTGCTAGGTCCTGAGGAACATCTTGTGCTCCGGAAAGAGAAAAGGAGTAAAGAGGTCACACCTGCAACCCTCCTTTAGGGAGGAGCAAAGATAAATTACCAAAATTGACCAGAGTATTCCATTCCATACGTGTCATACTCAGTAGAAATTTGAGAGATCAGAATGGTCAAGTCTTTTCCTCTTCGTCTTCCTTTTCACCTTCTCCCTTCTTCACCTGTCCCTATTTGCTTCAGCATCCTGGGAGGATTCCGTCCATTTGTCTGCCTGCGGTCCTGATCCATGTCTGCCTATATCTGTGTGTTCCTGCCTCCAGCTCCCGACTGTTGCCAACTCCAGGAGTCCAGCCTGGACTTTCCCTGCAGCCTCGGTGGTGACATGAGAGTTATTTGGGGAAAGGGGGGAGGAACATGATATAATTTTCCTGTATATTTGTATATATTTAGTAATTTTTTATTTTTTATCATTACTGCTTCATTAAAGTTGTGTAGTTTAGTTTCCAATCCATAAGTCTCTCTCCCTTATTCTCTCTTCTTTCTTTATCCGGGAGGAGGATTAATAAAGAGCATCTGTTATTTGATTTAATTGCTGGCCCAGTGTTAAACCTTGACACTGTCCTTGTCTGCTTATCATAAAATGCAGGTGCCAAATGGCTACGTGGCCGCAGTGTGAATGACTTGTGAAGCAAAGGCTCAGTGGTCAGAGGTCATGCAATAAAGGCCTGGATCAAAGCCTGTATGACTTTATCCAGCAATTCACATATGAAGACCTGAGCACTAACAAAGCTTGAATTTATATGTGAAGCCAACACTGGGCCATCATCTCCCCTACCTTTCTCCTAATTAATAAACATTATTAGTCTGCTAAGAACCAATCAATACACTAGTTATGACCTAAGTTCCACCTTGTCAATAGGTGTCTTTGAATCCTTTGTTTGGTGTGAGAAGAGCACCTCCCCTGGAACCTGTCGATGGGCCTGATCCACTGTTCTTCCCTCCCCCTAAAGGCAGGGATGCATCCTTGGGTAAGATGTGACCTTTCACCTTTTGGGTAGGTGTGAAAGCATCCCTGGGTGCATTGTATACTTTGTATTATCATTGCTAGCAATATTAACATCTAATAGTAGCACTAATAGTAGTGCTATTGCAGTCGATGTATTTAGAACAGCTATCTTGAATTTCTTATATCTGTTGTCTTAAGAAACTACCTCACATTTCCAACTATGTATTTGCCACTTTGTGAATCTGTCTCACAGAAGGCCTCACTAGAGGATAGTGGGACAGTCAAATGTTAAGTGGTCATACACATTAACACAAATAAACCTTTAGTCATAAACTTTTAATCAATAACTAGGACATAAGACTGCAGTCCAGCTGCCCACAGCGCCCCTGTATAAGAGATTTGTTGGATAGCAAGGGGGCTGTAGTCTGAAATCCTGTGGCTTCAACAGGAGGGTTACCCTCAACCACACATCCATGTCACACCAGTCTGTTCAGCTACATATCCCTTTCATGCACACTCATACCCCCCACCTTTCTGCTTTCACGTGACAGATATGAGGCTACTTAAAGCTATGGTGAGAATAAGCCAATAGACTTATTTCTTAATGCTAGATGATTCAGACTCTAAGTTTCTTCACTGCTTAAATGAGAACATTACTACCAAGAAACTACAAATACTCTAGATAATCAACAGCAGTTTCCTGATAACAGATTTTTAAATTATTTTACCACATGCCCCCCTTTACCCTTTTGAATCACTATACAACTATATACTTTGTAAGATGGAAGTACTTTTTAGATCCAATACCATAAAAAAAAAAAGCTTCCCTTTCAAATCTTGATTACCTGACTGAATGTAATTAAGTAGAACTCATAACAGGGAAAACAAGTCTTACTTTTTTTCTATCATGAATGGCAATTCAGATATTCAGTATCAAATATTTAGGACACAGAAAAATGTCCTACCCATTGCAAGCAAGGCTTCATTAATGCACCTGAAGTGACAGGGCATTTTTCCCCAGAGGGCTTGAAAATCCACTATTTTGCTGTATCAAATTATTTGTCACAAAGTCAAAAAGAGAATGACAAAAAGTATTATTTGAAGGTGCTCCTTACACTGTCATTTCCTCTTCAAGTATGTATAACAGAATATGCTCCATGAAGCTGCAAAAACGGGGGAAAAAAAGCCTAAACTTTGTAACAGAACAAAAATTTGCTACTACTGTCTTTTGTAGAGAAGTAGTCTAGTAATAGTTTTCCTAAGAACAAAATACCAAATACAAAAATACCATCTTGGATTTTCTGGTTGGTGACATTATTTCTACCCACAAAGTCCAGAAGTTCCTTATTGATCTTAGGAAGTTGAAGAGCAAGAGAAGTTATAGCTTGTTGACAATATAATCTCCAAAGCTTTATTCTCTTTCTCAAAAAAAACCCCAACCCAAGCCCAAACAAAAGAGAAAAACCAACTCAAGTACCAACCATCCCTGTGTTAAATGAAAACGTTTGCCAGGGTTGGTGTAATGGAATTCCAAACACCACATAGGTAGACTAGACAGCAGGCCAAGGCTGTCACAGTTCAACTCCATTTTATGTTGTTTAATGCCTTTGTCTAATGCCTTATAATCTTTGTGTTGCCCGGACCTAGCCCTTATAGAATTTGACACTGGGTTATGACTCACTTGTTTACATAAAATTTGCATAAGAAACATACTGATCTTAGCTATATTTCCAGTCTAGCAAGTAGAGTATGTAAAAGCTACCAAGAAACTGCCAGTATTTCCCAGGAACATGCCACATATGTTGTGTGTCAAATAGTGTCAAGCTGGCAATTAGCTGAAAAGAAACTTTTGCAACCTCAATCTTGACAGAAAATGAAGAGTAGGCAAGCACAAGTGTAACATACCTGTTCTGATGAATGCTTTTAATTTGTTATTATTTCTGCAACCCCAAACATGCTTCACCTTGCAATCTGGGAAATGAGACTCACCTCAACTATACTAATCATGTGAGGAAGCAGGCGATCCATTTGAACTTCCAGTAACATTACTAGAGCACGGCAAACATTTTTGCGTACTTCAGGCTCCTCATCACCAGCCAGTGCAAAGAGATTCTGTTGGAATGTAATAACAGTTGAAAAGCCTCAATTCATCTAGTTCAACTTGTATTTGAATTGACATTACTGGCAAACTACAGTATGCAAACTTCTATACCCTTCTGCCCCAGCCCAGAATACCATATTATTTTAAAGGACATACAGTTTAGCAAATGAACTCTTCAGACTCTCACTGTGTATTGATACCCAGTATTTTGGTCATGTGTACATTAGATCCAAGAACATTATTTCTTGAATTATTATTTTTTCCCTTAATTAATGAATTTTTTAGCTAAAAAACTCCTTCAATGTATAACAGCAGCAAATAAAATACTCTAGATAACAGAAAATATCACCCTTCTAATCCACATTCAGTAGTAATATTCTGAGATCCATCATCCAGACTCAGTGACCTGATGATTCCTGTACTGAACTCTCTCCATCACAGGTAAGTGACAGGCTGCTTCCAGTACCTTTATGCAACAAATGTTTCCTCTATTTATGAAAAGTAAGCATCTTTCATAAGACTATTTTTGGGTTGGGAGAGAGCTTATTCTAATCTGATCATAAGTATACAGAATGAAATTCAATCCATAGGGACTGAAGCTAAGAATGGGAAGCCAGAAAAGTAGCGTTTTGGGGTACTGGTGGTTGTAAAACATTATTTAAAGTTCTTGATAAATCAGATATGTAATTTGACTTAACCTCAACCAAGAATGCACACTCACCTCAATGAAAGAATCTATGTGCAACATAAGAGCTTGAGTTCTGCTGATGATAAATTGATTGACACATGCAACAGCATGAGACCTACAAATGGAACAGTTAAAATATACATTTTTCATGACTTAAACATTTTCTAAACTGTACGTAGGCATCAAAAACAAACATTAGGGAAAAAAATACATTGTCCATGCATCTTCTAGAGGCAAGAAGGAACAAATCTGCATATCTATATTGTTACCAAGAAAAATTACTATACCAAAAATTTTAAGTACCACCTTATACTCAGATATATCTAAACTAGATGTGAAGGGGAAGGGGATAATATCAGTAGACTTTCACATAACAAGCCATGGGACAGCACAGCTATCTCAAAGTGGGGAAAAGATCCTGGCTCAGGAACTAGGAAAACTCATAGGAAGGCTTTTAAACTCAACTCCAAGGGGGGTGAGGATAAAGCTGAGCTTACTGGATGCGGTCCTGGGAGCAGTACATCAGTACCAACTGGCCAGCTTGTTGAGGCGTACTTTAAACTGAAGGACCCGGAGGGAGGGATCCAAAATGGCAATAATCACACCACCATCACCACTACAACTGATTTGGGACTATATCAGGCCAACCAGAGTAGAGTAAAATGTGCCTCAGATGTCTCGTTAAATGAGAAGCAACAGGTCAGCCTCCTGAAGAGTATGTATACAAACGTTTGCAGTCTGGGAAATAAACAGGAGAAACTGGAGCTCTGTGCCCAGTCAGTTAGTTTTGATATCATAGGAATAACTGAAACATGGTGGGATGAGTCACACAACTGGAGAATCATGATAGACCACTGTAGGCTGTTCCATAAAGACAGGCAGGGGAGAAGAGGTGGAGGAGTTGCACTCTATGTTAAGGAAAAACTTGAATGTATAGAAGCCAACTATGGTAATTGTGGTAGCCCTATTGAATGCCTCTGGGTCAAAATCAGAGGGGCTGTCTCCAAGGCAGACCTTACAGTAGGCTTCTGTTACTGACCCCCAAACCAAGATAATGTGACCAATGAAGTGATACTTGGGTCAATCAGGCAAGCTTCAGGTCAACAAAGCCTGGTCCTTATGGGAGACTTCAACTACCCAGACATTTGTTGGAAGAACAACACTGCAGCTCACCTGACATCAATCAAGTTCCTGGAATGTGTAGAAGACTGCTTCCTCACACAAATGTTGGATTTGCCAACCAGGAATGGGGCACAGCTGGACTTACTACTCACTAACCAAGAAAACCTGCTCTATGATGTCTTGGTTAGTGACAGACTTGGCTGCAGTGATAACAATATTGTACAATTTGGAATACTGATGAGCACAATGAAGGTTAATTCAAGAACAAAGGGTTTAGATTTTAGAAGAGCAAACTTAGCTCACTCAGGGCTCAGTTGGAAGGGATCCCATGGGAAGCTACCATGGAGGGTAAAGGAGATAGTGAGTGCTGGGAGCTTTTCAAGAATACTCTCCTAGTTAACCAAAACCAGTTCATCTCCTCTAAAGGCAAGGGAAGTAGGCAGAGCAAGAGATCCCCCATGGCTTAACTGCAGTCTTCTGGGTCTGCTCAAAACCCAAAGGGAAATGTACCAGAGGTTGAAAGGTGGAACATTACTGGTTGAAAATTTAAAGAGCATTACCAGGGTATGCAGAGAAGCAGTTAGGAAAGCAAAAGCTCAGCTTGAGCTAAATTTGGCCAGAAATACCAAAAACGTCAAGAAAGGGTTCTTCAAATATATTAACAGTAAACAAAATCAGAGGAATAATATTGGCCATTAAAAATATTGGCTATTAAACAGAAGTCAACTAGTCACCAACAATGCTGAAAAGGCAGAGGTTCTCAATATTATCAGTAAATGATTTGTTACTCTCCCATTGCTGCATTACAAAATGAATGCAAGATAGTACTTTTTAATCAGAATATGAAATTCTAACCGCAGCATCAACAATTTCATAATATGCAAAATCTTACAAGAAACAGTTTGATTTTCAAAGTCAGACGTATTCTAGATTTGGAAGATGCATAAAGAGATGAGGCTGATCTATTAAATAAGCAGATAAGCATGGAAATTACTCATACATGAAATCTCTGTAGCTTCTTTTCTCACATTTGCATATGTAGGATAATTTTAAAAAGAGTGTTTTAAACTGATCTATGAAATATAAACCTCACTACTCATGTAAATAAATTTAACAGCTAACTTTAGTACAAAACCTAAAACTACCTTATTTTTGGACTGCTGTGCTTGAAGAACTGCAAGAATTTAGGTATCATGATATTCAGCGGTCGGTCCAATACATCACTATCTAAAATTTCAGCAGAATCTTCACATATCTTCTGAAGAGCACCAAATGCACCCTATTAAAAAAAAATTTAAAATATGGTTTACATTTTGAAGAAAGCAACATTTCAGGTTTTGTAGAGAACAGGTAATTTTAACATAACACCACAGTAAATGAGTAAATGCAGCTAATTAACAAAGTAAATGTAGCTAAGGAAATATGGATTTAAAACATCATTAAAGGCTTTTTATTTAAGCACTTTATACTGTCATCTGTAAGCTCTCAAGCTGGATGAGTTTATTATAGATAAGTGGTAATTTTAATTTTAGCATTCAATGCTTGCTTATTCAATCATATTTTAAAATCACTTAAAAGTAAGATGTTATTTGAAAAATAAATTACAAGTTGCAAAAGCATCCAATTTAATTTCATATGTGATTTTATTTCCTTTTTTTTTTTATAGGGAAAAACAGAACTCTGGACATAATGGTCAATTTGAGTTGCATTTTCAAGTGTTTCTTAAGAAAGCAGCACTAAAGCACTACATAACAGCACGGTATCTTGGACCTCTGTCATATCTCTAAGGACTATTTTATAGAAAATGCTTCACAAACTTATGGAATCAGCATGAAGTAATTAAAATTGTGTGATCATAAATTTTTATTTTTTAAAAATCAGACAAGACATTTTTCTTCTCATAGCTTAACACAGTTGAGCTGGTATTTATTTATTTTCCTTCATAAACACTGAACAAAAGAGTTCATTTCACACTAGCCTGATATAGCAGTCACAGATCACATTTTCAGATTATAAGAAAAATTAACAACACTACTTTTAAGCAAGAGAAAATTGAAGGTCAACTTGATGAGACTTAAAAGATTTAGCATCACAAAGTCATAACTTTAGGACACTTCTCAGCTGAGTTGCAATAAGTATCTATATCCAGTCTTATTCTGCTTTTATGCAAAGAAAAATTAATTTGAATGAACACTAAGAACATGGAATACAGGTAGAAGAAAAAGTATCAAATTTGAGCCACTGTTCTCTGAAGAGATTACATATGTATACACACACAGAGAGTATGATATATATAGTCTTTATGAAGAAAAGCAAAAAATTCATAGAATCATAGAATGGTTTGGAATGGAAGAGACCTTAAAGGTCATCTAGTTCCAAACCCCCTGCATGGACAGGTGCTTTCATTAGGTCTGGGATTCAGCGAGAAATAAAAAAATAAAAGGTCTTTATAAACATATCAGAGACAGTTTATTATACCATTCCACTACAGACATACAAACAGCTTACCTAATTAAACTTGTCAGCAGGACCCACAAAGCAAGCTTCCCCTGAAGTTGTATTCAGAACAGTTGACAGGCCTGAGCTTAACAGGAGTCCTCCCATGGAGACCACTGATCCCCCGAAAGTCATTCTCCCTACCTCCTTCTGGTTTTCTCCCCCTTTTATGCCTGGGACATACTGTCACACAGGACCAGTATGCCCAGGAGGCCAGCCAGGGGGTGAGTAAATCCTGCCTTATCTATTAACCTTTGGTGTCTGCTTACACAAACACCGGGGGGTGGGGGTGTGTGTGTCTCAAGCCTGATATCAAGTTCTTAATTTCACATAAAGACATCTGTCCTCTACAGATCAGAATTATTTACTCCATCACAACAGGGACACCTCCCACCAGACCAGGTTGCTCCAAGTCCCATCAAACCTGTCCTTGAACACTTCCAGGAATGGGGGCATCCACAACTCTACTAGACAACTTGTTCCAGTGTCTCAAATTTAGATGATAATGCAGTGAAAAATAAGCCTCCTTACCTCACAGGTATTATAATCTTCAGAATCCAACAGGCTGCAAAGCTTTGGTAAGAGTTCAGGCCAATTTTGTAATTCCCCTTTCGAAGCAATGGTTGTTACTAGAATGCCTAAGTGAATCAGACGAATAAAAGATCTCATACATCTTCACAAGTTTCACACCAATATTTATCATTTTAATCTCAAAGATCTAAAGAGTTCAGAAATTTCTTGGTTTATTAAGATTTGGCAAGCATAAAAAGTAGTACTTTTCATTACAAATGGTATTTGAAGGGCTTTGAAATGCAAGGGCAGGTCGTTCCTTCCTGCTACCATGAAGGGCTCGGATGTGAGAAGTCAAGCAGGAAGTATTTCTAGTTAAAAGAATAATCATGCACAAACACTGCAGGACAGGTTTTGCTCTAGGTTTACTAAAAATTCTACAAATCTTGACCGCTGGTAAACATAAAGTATCTACCTCACATCACCTCCACTTTATTATGATACAAAAGCTTAAACATAGGAAGCTGTCATTCAATTAACTTATCACCCAATTGTAACATATGTGTTCACAAATTTACTATGTTTACAGAAAACATTAAGGAAACATTCTAAGACTGAAATACCTACTAAAATCTTACACAATGTGACAGTTGTCTTCGTTTAGCCCACATCCAGGGCTAAAATGAAGCCATTTGCTCTCCCATTCAATGATGCCTTGTCTGGTTTTAGCCAGGATAGAACTAAAGTTCCTCCTTGTAATTTTACTTTCATTTAGTAAGTTTTACTTGCAGTTACTTAAGTAGCTGCACTTGATGAAATTAACAGCAGGTTTCTCAGTCAGTGTCTGCTTCTAAAACTGATAAGGTTCGATATTACTGTCACAACTAGAGAGCAGTATGTAAAACCAAGGCCACGCCTTGCTTCTGACAAACATCTTATGCTCAAGAAAGAGAAAGGAAATAAATGGGGCACACATGCAACCCTCCTTTAGGGAGGAGAGGAGCACACACGTGACCAAAATTAACCAAATGGAGTATTCCATGCCATATGAGAGATACTCTATATAAAGCTAAGGGATGAGGAAGATCAAATTTTTCTTCATACATGGGCAGCTTACTGAGAGGATTCAATCTGCCTTTGATCGTGATCCATGCACTCCTAAAGCCATGTGTTCCTGCTTCCAAGGAGCAGAGCCTGGGACTTTTCACAAGCTGCCCTGCAGGCTCAGTGGTGACATGAGTTTTATTGGGGAAAAGGGGGGAGGAATGACATATTGCTTTTGTAAATACTTGTGTATATTGAATCATTTTTATTTTTCATCATTATTGTTTCTATAAAGCTGTGCATTTTAGTTTCCAACCCACAAGTATCACTTATTCTCTCCTTCCTCTATCAGGGAGGGGGATCTGCCATTCATTTAATTGCTGGCATATCATTAAACCATGACACCTCTCCCCAGCAAAGGAGAATCAGGGAGAGGAGAGATGCCCTGTAGGTTGAAATATAAACACATTTCATGAAATCACACAACTAATGCAACCACCACCATAGAGTATGCTATTAAACTCAGCCTGATCTTCACAAGCAGAGGGAGCAGCAGGCCAAAAAGAAAGAGCCCCAGGAAACAAAACTCTCCACCCTCAGCATACCTCCCCCTTTTATAATGCATATGACATAAGTGGATATGACAGGATACACCTGTCAGTCAGTTTGGGTCAGTTGCCCTGAATTATGCTCCCAGCTGACTTGGGGCTTCTAATGGCCTGCCCTCGATGGCTGGCCTATGATTCTGTCCCAGTGAAACCAGGACAGCAGGACATCCAGTGATCAGCTGTGGGGTTGGCTGATGCAGATCCAGCAGATAGGATGGCCCAAAGAGCCACCAGTTCAATTTCCAGCACATACAGAAATCCCAGGAAAAAAAATTAGGTGACAGGAATGCGGAAGGTTGCTTATAAACTAGGACTGACTACAAGTCCATTTTGCCTCAACAAGTATTCTCCCAAGTGACAAGTGATGAAAAAAAAAGCTTTTCTAAGCTTCTTCATTGAGCTTATCACTAAATACCCTTTTTCTTTAGAATAAAATGTTAAAATTCTTATTAAATATACAAGAATACAGAACAACAGAGCAAAGGACATTCTGGGAAAGACACAAAGATATTTTGCATTGTGTTTCCTTTGATGCAATAAGGCTGGAGAACCCAAGAAGTCTAAGGGCAAAAGTAAAGACCAAGGTAAAACACAATTTTACAGCTCCAGAAGTAGTTTCTATCCAGTTGTCTCTGTAACTGCAACTGAACAGAATCCCAAAAGTCTATAGAGATTTTTAAAGTCTTAAAGATTATTTCTCCTGAATATTATGGTCCTGCAAAGAATATCAGATGCATTAATAGAAAATACATATTTTATTGTTGCTGTATCTTAATGATCTGCATTTAAAAAACAAAAACTGAACTTCAAAAATAGAACAAAATAAATTAATGTTCTTGTCTCCAAGACAAAGCACTAAAATTGCAAAATTGTCTCCCTGACTTAGATCTGTCACGGGTCTGTAGAATTAACACAAGTTGAGAAACAAACTTAAGAATGAAATTCCTGGAACTCCTTGTCCTGGTTTGGGCCAGGATAAAGGTGGTTTTCTGTTTCTGTACTTTTGCTTTTAGCTAAGTCCCTTGTAAGTAGTCTCTCTGAAATTAACAGCAAGTTTCTCAGACAGTGTGTGCTTCTATGATTGATAACACTTGATGTTTATAGTTCCAGCCAGAGACTGGTATGCAGAGCCAAGGACACTGCTTTCCTCAGCTCTGAGGAAAACGTTTTACTGTCCAGGAGGATAAAGAGGTCCCACCTGAACCCTCCTTTAGGGAGGAACGGACAAGATAGATGCCAGAATTGACCAAACAGAGTATTCCATCCCATATACGTCACACTCAGTATAAATTTGAGGCATCACGTGGGCCGAGCCAGATCTTTTCCTGCTTCCCTTCCTCCCCGGCATCCTGGAAGGATCCTGTCTGTTCATCTGCCTGTGGTCCTAATCCGTGCCAGCCCATATCTGTGTGTTCCTGCCTCCAGTTCCCGACTGCTGCCGACTCCAGGAGTCCAGCCTGGACTTTCCCAGGGCTGCCCTACAGCCTCGGTGGTGACGTGAGAGTTATTGGGGGAAAGGAGGGAGGAATGTGGTTTCCATTTTCCTGTATATTTGTATATATTTAGTAATTTTTCCCTATTTACCATTACTGTTTCATTAAAGTTGTGTAGTTTAGTTTCCAACTCATAAGTCTCTCTCCCTTATTCTCTCTCCTTTCTTCATCGAGGGGAGAGAGAGATTAATAGAGAGCGTCTGTTATTCGGTTTAATCGCCGGGCCAGTGTTAAACCGTGACACTCCTCTAGACCACCACGTGAGATAATCATAAATCTTAAAGGCAGTGGTAGTTTTGGAAAAGAGTTGGCTTAAAATCTTTTCAAGATCCTGAAGTTTTCAGAAGATGACAAAGGGTCTCTCTGTACTTGTAATATGAGCAAGCTTCCACAGCTAAAAGAAAGACTATTTGAAAACTATGTGTTCTTAAAAAAGGCTTATCCTAGACAGCAACAGGATAACCTAGGACCTTGCAACAGACACACGTGCAGTTAAGACGCATATCATTTCAAGCTTTCTGTAAAGGTTGGCAAAGCAGCCATTTAATGTTGTGCTAATTTGGGTGGGGTTTTTTAATTATGAAGAGACACTTAAGTAGGGGGGAAAAAAACCAAACTAATTTCAGGTTATCAAAAGCATTTGAAGCTTTGCAAAAGGTTTTAAGAACAATGAGGAAGCAATCACATAAAATAAAGATACTTATTTTCACATTAAAAGAAATCTATGTGGGCTTCTAATGAGCTTCATCTCCTTTCACAGAATTGTCACAGTTGGAACAGACCTCCAACATCACCGAATCCAACCGTCAACAACCCCCGCAAATAAAATAAAATAAAATACATTTATCAATATAGGTATCACCATGCCCACTAGAGCATGTCCTGAAGTGCCTCATCTACATGGCTTTTAAATACCTCCAGGGACGGTGATTCCACCACCTCCCTGGTCAGCCCATTCCAGAGCCTGACTACTCTCTCAGTAAAGACACTCTTCCTAATATCTAGTCTAAACCTCCCTTGGTGAAGCTTCAGGCCACTTCCTCCCATCCTATCATTATTCACTTGAGAGAAGCCAGCACCCGCCTCCCTACAACTTTCTTTCAGGTAGTTGTAGAGAGCAAGGAGGTCTCTTCTCCTTAGCCTCCTCTTCTCCAAACTAAACAATCCCAATTCCCTCAGCCTCTCCTCATAGGACTTGTCCTCCAGACCCTTCACCAGCTTGGTTGCCCTTCTCTGAACTCTCTCCAGCAACTCCCATGTCTTTCTTGTAGTGAGGGGCCCAGAACTGAACACAGTACACGAGGTGCAGCCTCACCAATGCCAAGTACAGGGGCACGATCACTTCGCTTCTCCTGATGGCCACACTATTCCCAATACACTCCAGGATGCTATTGGCCTTCTCGGCCTCCTGGGCACACTGCTGGCTCATATTCAGATGGCTGTCAACCAACACCCCCAGGTCCTTCTCTCCCTGGCAGCTTTACCGCCACTCCTCCCCAAGCCTGTAGTGTTCCATGGGGTGGTTTTGACCAAAGTGCAGGACCCGGCCCTTAACCTTGTTATACCTTATATTGCTGGCCTTGGCCCACTGATCCAACATGTCCAGGTCCCTCTGCAGAGCCTTCCCACCCCTGAGCAGATCAATAATCCCACCCAACTTGGTGTCATCTGCAAACTTCCTGAGGAAGCAGTTAATCCCCTCATCTAGACCAATGATGAAGATATTGAACAATACCAGCCCCAAAACTGAGCCCCGGGGAATACCAATGGTGACTAGCTGCCAAATGGATTTGACTCTGTTGACTACAACTCTCTGCGCCCAGCCATGTAGCCATTTTTTAATCCAACGAAGAGTACACTCATATCTATACCATTAGCCGACAGCTTCTCTAGAACACTGTTGTAGACAGTGTTAAAGGCTTTGCTAAAGTGTAACAAGACGAACCTCTTTTAGGGTACGGCGCTTCAAGGTCCAACCAGGTGTTCCAGCAGAGACTCACGAACAGTGCTCCGAGCCTATAGCCCACAGGGTTGACTAGCCTGGATCAGTGCTGTTGCTCTGAGAGCAACTGATCTCTCTGCTAGCTAGCTCAGGAGTGAGCCCCACCTGTGTCTCAGGACTCACTTGTTATTGGCCCCCGGTCCTGCTCATGTGCAGTGGGGGCTCACCCTAATTGGGCACAGGTGGGCTTGACACAAGCTCATGCTCACTCCCTGGCAATTAGGGGCACCTGGTTGCCTTGTTACACTACATTTCCCCGCCTTTTTTTTTTTTTTTTTTGTGAAGAACTACCGCGACAACTGTAATAAGTACATAATAAACACAAATACAACAGAAATGACAATTCCTCTCTCTTTTTTTTTTTTGTTTTTTTTAAACTTGTTGTTTGTTTGTTTTTGGGTTTTTTGGGGTTTTTTTGGTTTTTTGTTTTTTTTAAAGTTGTTGTTTATTTGTTTTTGGGTTTTTTGGTTTTTTTTTTTGTTTGTTTGTTTTGTTTGGTTTTTTGGTTTGTTTTTTTTTGTTAGAAAAACACAAGCAACAAGTAAGAAAAATTATACGATGTCCAAATGTGCAAGTTTGGCAAGGTCCTTCAATTTGACGTGCTGGATGACGCATCCTTGTCCCTTAGAGATCTGGTGGCGGCAGGGCGTGTCCATTTACTGGGTACCCAAAGAGGTCCGGAGTCTGTGGAGACACAGCTATAACCTCTTCTGGTAAACAGTAGCAGCATGGGCCCTACCCACTGACCTGTAGATGGATCCTTGTAGTTGATTTGGGCTTCTGGCATGCGGTTGATTTTCTGGGACGAGTAGTGGAGTAACACAGGGGGTCGTCGGGAATCGCGGCTTAGACTGAGAAAATTTAGTGTAAAAAGCACTTTGCTAAGCCGCATCTGTGGGTCCATGTCTTTGCTGTCCTTTTGTTTTTGTAGATATGTCTTCAGGGTGCAATTAGCTCTTTCCACTATCGCCTGGCCTGTAGACGAATGAGGGATTCCTGTAATGTGTTTTACTCCCCAAGTAGCAAGAAACTGCTTGACTTTTCCGCCTGTATAAGCAGGCGCATTGTCGGTTTTTACTACTTGAGGGACCTCCATAACAGCAAAGCAATTGGTCAGGTGATGGACCACATATAAAGCCTTCTCCCCTGTCTGAGCTGTCGCCCAAACCATGCCTGAAAAGGCGTCTATCGTTACGTGGACGTATTTGAGTCGTCCAAATTCTGGAATGTGGGTGACATCCATCTACCAGATCTCTCCTGCTTGTAGCCTGCGTGGATTGACTCCCACTCCTAGGGCAGGGCCAAATTGTGCGCACTGAGGGCATGCTTTAACAATCCCTTTTGCATCTTCCCATGGAATTGCAAACATCTGCTTCAATGCCCTGGCATTTTGGTGGAATAAGGAATGGCTGTTTTGAGCCTTCACGAACTGACTTACCGGACCCTGTAATCCTAGGCTGACCAGAGAGTCAGCCCTTGCATTTCCTTCTCCTAGGCCTAAAGACGTTTTACGGCTGCGGATGTGCAAGATGCAGCACGGTTGTGTGCGAATTTTCAGCACACGCTGTAATGTAAGAAAGAGCTCCAATAGCCGCTGGTTTTGTACTGGCTTGACAAGAACATCCTCGATACGGTTCGCCACTCCTACCGCATATTGCGAGTCGGAGACGATGTTAAGGGGGACGTGTCACCATTGTGTTAAGGCCCAAATGATAGCCAGTAGTTCCAGAGTCTGCAGGTTGTCCTTGTCGGTGCCCGGAATCAAATGTTGCTTCCACTGTCCCTTATCCTGCCATACGCAGGCAGCCGTTTTCGACCTTTTTCCGGCATCAGTGAACACTGTGATACCAGGCACTGGGCGCTCTGAAACAATCGGTCGCTCTATCCAATGGAACTGGCTAATGGCCTGTAGGCGCCTGTGTTTTGGGCCTCCATGACGGATTTCCCCAGAGTATTCGAACAAGGCAAGTTGTAGAGGTGTAGAGCGTTGCAGCAACCAATCAAAATCAATTATTTTGATAGGGATGCTGATCCATCCTGGCTCTTGACCATCTACTTCAAGGCAACGCTGTCGTCCCTTTCATATCAGGAATGCCGTTACCTCAGTTTGTTGCCAGATACCTTTCTGGGCCGTGTGTGGTGGAAATAGCCATTCCAAGATGGCTATCGAATCTGATTTCTGAGAGCTCTGATTGTTGTCAGGGTGGTGTTCCCCATTTTCCTTTTGCCAATTAAAATCCTGTAGCAGCAGTGCGAATGGGAATGAAGGGTGATTACATACCCAGACTCCGATGGCTTGGGTGGCATCTCGACGATCTGCAAAGCCGGTTGCCAGTTTATGGATGACCCGTTTTAACGCATTGGTATGGTTTTCGGTCCAGTCCACTAACGCATCTGGTTGCGTGCCCCGCAATAGAGACAAAAAGGGGTGGATGCCCGCATTGGTGAGACCTATAATGGGTCGAACCCATTGAAGCTTGCCCACTAGCTTTTGGGCATCGTTCAATGTTTTAATCGAGCTTATCACTTCTAGTTTTTGTGGTCTCACCATGGCATGAGTGACTTGCCACCCGAAGTAGCTCCAGGGCGATTGTGTTTGCACTTTCTCAGGAGCTACTATTAGTCCTTTTGTCTTCAGTTGGTCGGTCGGTATTTGACTAAAGTTGTCGGGGAACGGGGCTTCCTGGCAAAGCAGTATGTCATTCATATAGTGGTATATTAGCGTTTCCGGCATTTCTTTTCGGAGCGGCAAGAGTGCCCATGCCACATACATTTGGCATATCATTGGGGAATTTCTCATCCCTTGGGGCAACATAACCCATTCGTATCGCTTCGCAGGTTCACTTCTGTTGATCAATGGGATGGTGAATGCAAAGCAAGCTGTGTCTTCAGGATGTAGGGGAACGGTGAAAAAACAATCCTTGAGATCGATTACCAGAAGGTGCCAGCCTCTCGGTAACATTGTGAGGAGGGGCAGCCCGGGTTGGAGGGCGCCCATTGGCCACATCTGGTTGTTAACCTTGCACAAATTGTGTAGTAGTCGCCATTTTCCTGTCTTTTTTGGAACTACGAAGATGGGCGTGTTCCAAGGACTGACAGACGGCTGGATATGTCCTGCATCCAGCTGCTCCTTTACCAGACAGCTGGCGATTTCTAGCCGCTCTTTGGGTAGGGGCCACTGCTCCACCCAGACAGGGGTGTCTGTCTTCCACTGCAGTCTGGGAGTTGGCGGCACTTCTGCAGTGGCCCTTATTGAAAACGTTGAGGGGGTTGGACGGGTTCGGGGATGGAGAGAACGGCCCCTAGTTGGCTCATCACTTCCCTGCCAACCAACCCTCCAAGTTGGCCTGGTAGCGGCAACACATAGGGACATACGGTTACCGCTTGTCCTTCGGGAAACTGTAATTGCACGGGTTTAAGGGCCTGAAGGGGCGTGGAACCACCACCTATTCCCTGGACGGCATCATGGGCAGTGATAAGTTTCCAATGATGAGGCCACACATTAAGGTTGATTATTGTAACATCAGCCCCAGTGTCCATCATCATGGAAAGGGTCTTGACCTCTTTTCCAGCGGTCAGCTTTACAATAACGATGGGCCTTGTCTTCATCTGTTGCACTAAGGTTACCAGAGTGCTTCCAGAAGATCCAAAGCCCTGACTGCCCCATGCCACAGGGGCGCTCTTTCCCAGATTCATTTTTGGGAGGAGGACCAGTTGTGCTAGCCGGGTTCCTGCTTTGATTATCGGGGGGGTGTTAATGTAAAGCAAGTAATCATTATCTCCCCTGTATAATCCGCATCTATAACTCCTGGGAGCACAGTAAGTCCTGCAACTCCAATGGAAGAACGGCCCATTAGTAAGGCTCCAACCGTGCTATTTTCTTGGTAGATCGGTCCATGAATTCCCGTCGGTATCCAGTAAACCTGTGTTGGCGTCAGCGTGACATCTATTGCTGAGGGCACATCGATGCCCAGGCTTCCCCTTGTGGCTGGGGCAGGGAGCTGGTGTAGAGCGCTGGCCCGGCTACTTGTGTCATGGCGCGGGGGCCTGGCGCGCTGCGCCTTCTGTTTTTTGTAGACCTGCATGCCAGGTTGTTGTGGTTGTCTCTCTGGCATCGGTCGCACCACACTGGGGCTGAGCAGGCTCTTGCTGAGTGGCCTGTGGCTCCACAGCGGAAACAGACAGGGGTGGATTTTCTTGATCGATTTCTCCTTCTGTATCGATTTTCCCTTCTGTCTAGTTTTTGCGCCACTGCCGCGAAGAGCTTCTGGGTGGGTTCCAGGGCGGCGGCAAAGGCACTGGCCATGCCTTGGTTTTGCTGTGTTTGAGTGGCCCTGGAAGCCACCTCTAGCATCTCCGAGACATCAGCCATTTTTGGTAAAGTAGAGAACAGCGACTTCATTGTCGGATTTGCATTTTCAAATGCCAGCAGCTTAAACATGGACTCCTTCTGCTCTGCTCCCAGCTCGGATTGAGCCATGATAGACTGCCAGAGTCTATCAACAAAATGTTGAAAAGGCTCATTCATTCCTTGCTTAACATCAGTAAATGAAGGGACTGGAGTAGGCTCTGGAACCAGGTAAAAGGCTCGGCAGGCTAGGTGCGCAGCAATGTGGTGGAGCACAGTCGGGAACTGCAGCTGGACTTGGACATCTGCGTAGCGCCCCGAGCCCGTGAGCATCTCGGCGGTTATCCCTGATAGTGGATCCCCAGGTGCTCGAGGGTGGTTTGCCTCTGCTTGGGCCAGGGGTTCCCGTTCTTTGGCCCAGACAATCTGCTGGGAGGGGGTAAGCAGGTACCTGGCCAGATTGCGGCAGTCGTGGGGGCAATTGGTGTCAGCAGCGAAGAGCCAATCCAGGACGGCCTGACCACTCTCTGATTTTAATCCTCCCTCTCTCAGGGTCTTCTTGGCTTGCTGTAAGGTTTTCCAACTGTGCTGTTCAAATTGAGGTGGCCCATTGCTATCGTGCAGAACAGGGCAAGCAACAGTGCTGGCCTCCCAATCCCCTTCGAGAATGGCATCACGGATGAAGCCAGACCATCTTCCAGGTCGGGGTTTGTCAGCACCTCTGATGCCTTGGTTGTTCTGTCTTGATAACAGCGGGGTTGGAATATCCTCATCATCATCAGGGAGGGTGGGTGGGTGGGTCTCAATATTTATGGAAAGACGAGCGTTGTTCTATGTCTGTCATCCTCTTTTCTAAGGATTTCACGGCCTGTTTTGTTTGTTCCAGGAGGGCTTTTATTTTGTCCTCTAGGCCGATGGGTGCAGCTGGTGGGGTGGCTGCTTCTTTTCCATGCTCTTTTTCTGAGCTGGGAGGGGGCAGTAGGGATGGTTTCAAGCATCAGCTGGGGCCACCCATCTCGGGGGCATGGACTGTTGGCATCTTCACGTTATTTTGTTTGTTTCTTTCGGTGCTGGGAACAGGTGCTTCTTTTTCTTCCTCCGGCCTGATATCCGATAGAAACTCGGCTATGGAATGGTACAGCTTCCCTCTCATGCCCTTGATGGCAAGGCTGTTGTCCCTTAGTCCTAGGAACGCCTTCCAGGTTTTTCCATCCTCAGGAGGAGGGGTGGGTAGCGGAGGTGCTGTGGGGACAACACCGGATCCTGCTTCTGGTGGTGGTGCTCTACTGTCAACGCTAGCTATCAGCAGGAATGCTGCAATGGCGGTGATGGCAGCTTCCGCCTCGGCTTTTATTTCTTTCAGGGCATTAATCACCACTCCCCAGGTATCATCTATTCCAGTTATATTTTTGTTAATTTCTTGAGTATGGAGGTCTCCCAATAGGTTACTGACCTCCTGCCAGAGCTCCCACACAGCCGCAGAGGATGGGGAGGAGGAGAGCTCTTGCTCCTTCGCCAGTGTCACCAGTTTCTCATTGACAGGGGTACTTGCTGACAATCCCATCTTTTCCTTTTTCTTGGTCAATCAGTGGTAGGGAAGGAGCGGTAGTGGATCTTCTTACCCGACTCTTTGGGTTTTCTGTTAATGCTAGTTGGTGCCAGACTGGATCCCTTTTTTCTGATTCGTCTGAGCACGAGCTAGACCAAGGTCTTTGCCCGCATTCTCCACCAGATGTAGCAAGACGAACCTCTTTTAGGGTACGGCACTTCAAGGTCCAACCAGGTGTTCCCACAGAGACTCACAAACAGTGCTCCGAGCCTATAGCCCACAGGGTTGACTAGCCTGGATCAGTGCTGTTGCTCTGAGAGCAACTGATCTCTCTGCTAGCTAGCTCAGGAGTGAGCCCCACCTGTGTCTCAGGCCTCACCTTTTATTGGCCCCCTGGTCCTGCTCATGTGCAGTGGGGGCCCACCCTAATTGGGCACAGGTGGGCTTGACACAAGCTCATGCTCACTCCCTGGCAATTAGGGGCACCTGGTTGCCTTGTTACACTACACTAAAGTCCTGGTAGACAACGCCCACAGCCTTCCCCTTGTCCACTAGACGGGTCACCTGGTCATAGAACAAGACCAGGTTGGTCAGGCAGGACCTGCCTTTCCTGAACCCATGCTGGCTGGGCCTGATCTGCTGGCTGTCCTGCACTTGCCATGTGAGTGCACTCAAGATGAACCTCTCCGTAATTTCTTTGGGAACCAAGGTCAGGCTGACAGGCCTGTAGTTCCCTGGATCCTCCTTCCGACCCTTCTTGTAGATGGGTGTCATGTTGGCAAGCCTCCGGTCATCTGAGACCTCCCTTGTTAACCAAGACTGTTGGTAAATGATGGAGAGAGGCTTGGTGAGCTCTTCTGCCAGCTCCCTCAATACTCTTGGGTGGATCCCATCCAGCCCCATAGACTTGGGAGTGTCCAGGTGCCATAGCAGGTCGTTAACTGCTTCTTCCTGGATTATGGGGAGGGTTGTGCTGGTCTCCATCCTTATCTTTCAGATCAGGGGGCTGAATAACCTTGGGGTGGCTGGTCTGACAAATGTAGATGGAGGCAAAGAAGGCATTAAGTATCTCAGCCTTTTCCTCATTCTTGGTTGCAATGTTTCCTCCCACATCCAGTAAAGGATGGAGATTCTCCCTGGCTCTCTTTTTATTGTTAATGTATTTGTAAAAACTTTTTTTGTTGTCCCTTATGACAGTGGCCAGATTGAGCTCCAGCTGGGCTTTTGCTTTCTAATTTTTTCCTCTACATGATCTAGCCAGATCCCTGTACTCGTCCCAAGATGCCTGCCCCTTCTTCCAAAGGAGGTAAGCTCTTCTTCCAGCTCCGTCATCACCCTGGGGTGGATCCCGTCTGGTCCCATAGACTTGTGAGTATCCAAGTGGCTCAGCAGGTCACAAACTGTTCCCTCCAGGATTACAAGGGAGCTACTCAGCTTCCCATTTCTCTCTACAAGCCCCAGAAGCCAGCTGTCTTCAGGACAACCTGTCTTACTGTTGAAAACTGAGGTAAAGAAAGTGTTAAATACCTCAGCCTTTTCCTCATCTTTGGTAACTATGTTTCCCCCCATGTCCAACAAAGAATGGAGGTTTTCCCTGCCCCTCCTTTTGCCGTTGATGTATCTGTAGAAAGACTTTTTGTTATCCTTAATGGCAGTGGCAAGATTGAGTTCAAATCATGCCTTCGTCTCTCTAATTTTCTTTCTACGTGACCTAACTGTATTCTTAAACTCTTCCTGAGTAGCCGGCCCTTTTTTCCATAGACTGCAAGCTCTCTTTTTAACCCAAATTTCCTTCAGTATCTCCCTGTTCACCAGACCGGTCGTCTTCCCCGCCAGCTTGCCTTTTATCACACAGGGACAGCCTGCTCCTGTGCTTTCAGGACTTGCTCCTTGAAGTATGCCCATCCCTCCTGGACCCCTTTGTTTTCAAGGGCTGTTTCACAGGGTACACTCTGTACCAGTCTTTTGAAAAGGCCAAAATCTGCCCTCCGGGAGTCCAGCGTAGAGGTTTTATTGTTGTCCCTCCTTGCATCCCTGAGTATTGAAAACTCTATTATTTCATGGTCACTGTGCCCCAGACAGCCTCCGACCACTACATCTCCCACCAGCTCCTCTCTGTTTGCAAACAGAATGTCTAGCGGGGACCCATCCCTGGTGGGCTCATTTACCAGCTGGAGTAGGAAATTATCCTCTATACATTCTAAGAATCTCCTAGACTGCCTCTTCTCTGCTGTGTGGAATTCCCAGCAGACATCCGGCAGGTTAAAGTCACCCATGAGAACAAGGGCTGGTGATTTTGAGACATCTGCCAACTGCTTGTAGAATAGTTCATCGCTCTCATCATCCTGGTTGGGTGGGCTGTAACAGACTCCCACGAGGATATCAGCCTTATTGGCCTTCCCCCTGATTGACTCACAGGCACTCAACCTTATTGTTACTGACCTCAAGTTCTAGAGAGTCAAGAGACTCTCTAACATATAGAGTCACTCCTCCACCTCTCCTACCTTGTCTGTCCCTTCTGAAGAGCTTGTAGCCATCCATGGTAGCACTCCAGTCATACGAGTCATCCCACCACGTTTCTGTGATGGCGACTACATCACAGCTTTCCTGATGCACAATGGTTTCCATCTCCTCTTGTTTGTTTCCCATACTGCGTGCATTGGTGTACACGCACTTCAGCTGGGCTGTTGATTTGACTCTTAACTCAGGCTTTCCATCCTTGGGCTCATCTTTGGAGAGCCTGGTTTCAATCCCCTCCCCCTACAAACCTAGTTTAAAGCCCTCCTTATCAGCCCCGCCAACTTATAGGCTAGAGTCCTTTTGCCCCTGCTAGACAGACGAAGCCCATCTGATTTGAGGACACTAGGTACCATGGAATTTGCCCCATGGTCAAAGAACCCGAAACCCTGCCATTGACACCAGTCCCTAAGCCATGAGTTAACTTGCTGGATCTTCCTGCTAGTTCCCTCATCCATTGCTGTCGTTAAAGGGATGTAGGAGAACAAAACTTGGGCTCCTGATCCCTTCACCAGTTGCCCCAAGCCCTTGAAGTCTCTCTTGATCGAATGCGTGCTTCTTGTTATTACATCATTACTACCCAGCTGAAAGACCAGAGGCGGGTAATAATCTGAAGTACCCACAAGGTTGGAAAGCTTACTTGCAACATCCTTAACCCAGGCACCAGGAAGGCAGCAGACCTCCCTGTGAAGCGGGTTTGGTCTGCATATGGGGCCCTCCGCTCCCCTCAGCAGGGAGTTGCCTACAACAATGACCTGTCAAGTTTTCATTTCGGGATCAGTTTTGATGCCCATCCTGAGGTGAGTCAGCCTTTGTGAACCCTTGACTTTGCTTGTAACCAAATCCTCCTGCAGAGCCTCGCACCTGTTCTGCAAGGGCACTACAGGTAGTGTACTTCTTAGGGGAACACGCTTGCTCCGTTTTCTTTTCTGTCAAGCACTGACCTGTTCCCATTGACCCTCCTCCTGTGGGTTACTGTGGGAGGGCTGGGGGGCTTGCATATGAGAGGATATGGGATCCTTGTAGTGAAATGAGGCAACCAGGTGCCACTAATTGCCAGGGAGTGAGCATGAGCTTGTGTCAAGCCCACCTGTGCCTGATTAGGGTGGGCCCCAACTGTGCATGAGCAGGACCAGGGGGCCAATAAAAGGTGAGGCCTAAGAGAGAGGTGGGGTTCAGTCTTGGGCTAGCCAGCAGAGAGGCCAGTTCTTCTTGGAGTAACAGCACCTATCTGAGCTAGTCAACTCTGAGAGCCATAGGCTTAGAGCATTGCTCGTGAGTCTCTGCTGGAACACCTGGTTGGACCTTGAAGTGCCTTTCCCTAAGAGAGGTTCATCTTGCTACAGATCCTCCGCTTCTCCTGAGAGTTATTTCCTGGTCTAATTTAGGGGAGATCATTTGAAGAAGGTAATTGATTTCCTTCTCGCTCTCCCTGATGTTTCTTAGCCTGCTCACCTCTTCCCTGAGCTCCATCACCTCATCTTGGAGCTGTGCTACCATGCTGAGCAGGTCATTAACCTGTTCACACCACACACAGCCATAGCCGGAGATGCCTCCTGCTGCCAGTGCAAGGCTGTGGCATTCCTCACAGCCTATGGCCTGGATACCGATATCCATTTTTGTGGGTGTAGGGAGTAAAGTCTTCTTTCTCCAAGTACTAACCATCACTCTAGGAGTAAGTTTCAGCTCCCCACTGCTCTCACTGTCTGTGCGAACTGCCCCATGCAAACTTCCTTGAAGACTTCCCTCGTGTTTTTCTCTCTCCCACCTCCTCCAAACCAACTGCCAATGTAATGGTTTTCTCCGTGTTTAAATCCCCCTGCAGCTTGCTTGGGGGCACCCCCTGACGCGCCTGGTTGGCTGAGCAAGCGAGCTTTCGGGTTTCTTCCTGCAATTCTGGGCAGCTGTACAGTGTCCTGATCTCAGGAACCCCCCTGTACCACTTGATCTCAGTTAGCCCCTGGGCTTACCTTGTGTTTTTCTCTCTTCCACCACCTCTGATGGTCACCGAACCACTCCTTTGTCCTTTAGGACTGTCTCCCAAGGCACTCTCTCAACCAGTGTCCTGAACAGGCCAAAGTCTGCCTTCCGGAAGTCCGTGGTGGAGGTTTTGCTAACCCCCCTCCTTACTTGATCAAGGATTGAGAACTTCACCATTTTGTGGTCACTAAGTCCAGGATGGCCCCTGAGCATTACATCCTCCACCAGCCCTTCCCTGTTTGTGAACAGGAGATCTAGCAAGGCACCTCCTCTGGTAAGCTCACTCACCAGCTGTGTCAGGAAGTTTTCTTCCAAACACTTGAGGAGCCTCCTAGCCTGTCTCCTCTCTGCTACCTTATACTTCCAGAAGATGTCTGGTAGGTTGAAGTCCTCCACAAGAACAAGGGCTAGCTTTTGTCTGGTTAGCATTAGATGCCAGAGACCACCACAAAGTCTGCATTGCTTCTTCCCTCATGCTATTTTGATGTACATGCTCATCTCCCTCTCAGAATTCCAGATATCTTATTTGCAGTTGGATCATTAAATTGTTAGTGCTTGAACAGCAAAAACACACACACATGTCAAAGAGCAGCTATGACAAGCACATGCCAACTCATATGCTATCAAAGCAGCCTAGGCAGGTAGCAATATCTTTATACCTAGCTAGTATCAAGAGACCGGCGAGTACTAGACCAACCTCACTATTAAGACAGAAGCCTACAAGGATCCAATGTGCAATTACTTCACACAGAAGGGTGCAAAACACAGTATAAGGAAAAAGCAAAGAGATGGACATTTTTGTCTAGTCCAAAGTCCTTAACCCAGATGTCTGGAGAAGGAATCCTATACAAAAAGCAAAGGATTCTAAATGACCAATAACTGGCATATTATTTTATAACAGAAATCAGCTGATACAAGTTGAATTCCTTTCCGAACTTGCCCCCGCCCCTGGTTTTTTCTACTGCACTTAAATATACATTTATTTTACTTTTTTTGTTATTGGACTGTAGGAGGAAAATTAATATGATTGTAGTAACTGGGGGAAATCATATTCTCAAAGACCAGACAAAAAAGCAACATTACCTAGAAATAAGTAAAAATGACACAAATATGCATGCTATGGAAGAGGTGAACAAGACCACAGTATTTAGGAAATCAGAAATCCACGCAACAAAAATACTTATAGCTGATGCTTTGATCACCACATTTTTTTTCCTAATGTTTTTCTGACAGAAGGTATTTAAAAAACAGAAACTCGTTATGTTAATGTGTGTCATGCAAGTACAGTGCTGAAATAGTTCTAAAGTCAGACCATTACCTTGTTCCTGGTTTTAGGTGCAAAAATTGGCAGCAAGCTGAATTTCAGTAGATTCGAGTAAACTTACGTTCAGTCACATTTCAAGAGATACAAACTGAATTGCCAAGTTAGTTTTAAGAGAACAGGAAGCAAAACCAAGTGTGACTTTCATCTATTCACACTGAAGATGAATATCAGCATCAAAACATGGTGTAGTTGTGACAGTTATAAAAAGCAAACAGTTTTAGGAGTTCAATAACTCTCTCTAGTGCAGGACTTGCTTATATCAGTAACGTTTTTAGTGTGCAGAAGACAGCAATAAGAGTAAACTTACCTACAGTAGCTCTAATTAAGGGAGAGGAATCACCAATGTTGTTCAGACATTCACTTTTAATGAATTCAGTTACCCCATTTGGAAAGCTGTGAAAATGTGCTTTTACATTATTCTTCAAGATGAGACCACTCAAGGAACGTGTTGGTTCATCTGCAACAGAAAATAATTACATTCAAAATTCGATCAGCTCATAGGATAAAGCAGATTTCCAGAACAATGCAACAAGATCAAAGCTTATAGTGAGAGATATTAATCTTTCCTTATCTCTCCTCCCAAATACACCCATCAATTCACATAGCAATTTTTTTTTCTAGTTTCAGAGTTCACTGTTTCTATTTATTCAAAATTAGATTATCAGTAAGTATTGCAAAGTCTACATTTTAATAAAGTTTTGCATAGATATAAGCAAGGAATAGATCTGAACTCATGGAATATAGGAGACTCACGAAAGAGAATAGTCGGCCAAAGACATTCAGACATTGTTATTATACGGACAGGCTTGCTGTAGAGTTATTAATGCATAAAATAGATGTTAACCCATCTTTCAGTATTGCAAGGACTAGAAATGAGATAGGAACTAGGCAATAAGTCCATTGCCCCCTACTACCACAAAAAATACAGTGTTCAATTTTTCTACAAAATATTGCACTTCCTTTCAGATATTAGCTATTCTATTAATCTATTAAATTAATAATGAGGGAGAAGAAAAAAGACTTTAAAAATGTTAACAGGTAAGTGTTATATAGTGTGAACCATAAGAAAAAAGCTACCAGAATTCACCTAAACAGAGTAATGGTTATAATTTAGGCAATAGTTTAAGTTCTCTTCACTGAGCTATTTTTGCCTACAAATTCCTCTAAATTACTGGGATCAGGGAAGGAGCGGAAGAAGAAAAGTGTAGATTTTTCAGTTATAGCGGAGCCAACTCATGTTTAGTTCTCCAGCCAAGGGCACAAGTAACATAGCATTACTTATGAAACATGCTGAAAGTGAGATCTGGATGTTCTACATAGATAAGATTAGTCTATACAGTAGGAAAATTCAAATTTACAATTTACAGCAATCCTTATCAGCACATGGAGCTAATTATAATAAGCATTTTAAGCTACTTGTTTGAAGGTATTTAACAGATGCATGGGTGTGGCACTTAGGAGCATAGTTTAGTGGTGGACATGGCAGGGCTGAGCAAAAGTTAAAACGTTGTTATGGGCATTGTCTAAATGCCGATGTCCTGGTTTGGGCCAGGATAAAGGTAATTTTCTGTCTTGTACTTTTGCTTTCAGCTAAGTCTCTTGTAAGTAGATGCACTTGATGAAATTAACAGCAAGTTTCTCAGACAGTGTCTGCTTCTGGGACTGATAATGCTCGATGTTTATAGTTACTGCTAGAGACTGATATGCAGAACCAAGGACACTGCTCAGTTCTGAGGAACATTTTGCCCTCCAGAAGGAAGAAAGAGGTCCCACCTGCAGCCCTCCTTTGGGGAGGAATGGACAAGATAGATGGCCAAAATTGACCAGAGTATTCCATCCCATACACATCATACTATAAATTTGAGGGATCATGAGGGTCAAACCCCTTCCTGCTTCTCCTTCTTCACCTGTCCCTGTTTGCTTCGGCATCCTGGGAGAATTCCGTCTGCTCATCTGCCTGTGGTCCTGATCTGTGCCAGCCTAAATCTGTGTGTTCCTGCCTCCAGCTCCCGACTGCTGCCGACTCCAGGAGTCCAGCCTGGACTTTCCCAGGGCTGCCCTGCAGCCTTGGTGGTGACGTGAGAGTTATTAGGGGAAAGGGGGGAGGAACGTGGGATCAATGTTCCTGTATATTTGTATATATTTATTAATTTTTTTTCCTTTTTTATCATGATTGTTTCATTAAAGCTGTGTAGTTTAGTTTCCAACCCATAAGTCTCTCTCCTTTATTCTCTCTCCTTTCTTTATCAGGGAGGAGAGGTGGATTAATAGAGAGCATCTGTCATTCAGTTTAATTGCCGGGCCAGTGTTAAACTGTGACAGCCTCTTAAACACTGACAGGTTTTGGGTATCGACCACCTCTCTAGGAAGCTGTTTCCAGTGTTTGACCACCCTCTCAGTAAAGAAATGCTTCCTAATGTCCAGTCTAAACCTTGTCCCTGGATCCCAGGGAGGAGAGATAAGCACCTCCCTCTCTGCTTCCCCTCCTTCAGGAAGCTGTAGAGAGCAATGAGGTCGCCCCTCATCCTCCTTTTCTCCAAACTAGACAAACCTAGAGCCCTCAGCCGTTCCTCATAGGTTATGCCTTCCAGCCCCTTCACCAGCTTTGTTGCCCTCCTCTGGACTCATTCAAGGGCCTTCACATCCTTCTTAAATTGTGGGTCCCAGAACTGCACACAACACTCAAGGTGAGGCTGCACCAATGCTGAATAGAGCAGAATCATCACCTCTTTTGATCGACTGGTTATGCTGTGTTTCATAGCCCACAGGATGTGGTTGCCCTCTTGGCTGTCACGGCACACTGCTGGCTCTTATTGAGCCTGCTGTGGACCAGCACCCCCAGGTCCCTTTTTGCAAGGCTGCTCTCCAGCCACTCCTCTCCCAACCTATATTTGTGCCCAGCATTACACCATACCAGGTACAGGATCTGGAATTCATTCTTGTTACATTTCATGCCATTAATTATTACCAAGTGCTCTTATATATATAAATATATATGCATTATATACATATTATATATATATTTCTATTTTATATATATTATACACGTTATTTTCAAATCCTTTTTAGTACCTGTTTCCCTCAAGCAAGAATCTAATCTGCTTGTGTAAAAAGGAATTAGGTAGGAATCAATGTTAAACTTAATACCAGGCAGAAGCAGGAAAGCTGCTCATCGAAATACATGATGGCCTAATTCATCCCACTCAATCAGCACAATATACCAGAAATAAATTTGAAATACTGCACCTACATATGCTAAGAAGACAAATGTTCATTGAAGACAGGAGTCTTGCACAAATTCTGAGGCTAATCTTTGATTTCTCTATTATCCAAGCTTCATATGTCACACACTACCCAAAATCCACTGGTATCACAACACTGTGCAATATTGAAAGATTATTTTAAAAAACAAAACAAAACCAGCAAACAAAGTAATCTTTATCTTTATTTCTCTCTCCATAAACCTTTCCTTGTTCCACCCAAGTATCCACAAAGAGCCCACAAGTAAACTTTGAATCTTTGTTTTCATTGCTAATACTCTCTTCCCTTTCTCTCTCAGAAAGTCCCATTAGATCAGGCTGAAATTATGCATTTCTGGCATTTTTCATACAAGGAAACAAAAGGAATGACTAAAATATATAGCATTGCTATCTCATTCAAAACCCAGCAGTTAAAATAGTAGCTCTGAATGCGCAAGGCAGGCTTCAGTTCTTCCTAGGGTGATGAATCCAATTTTTTTCTGGAAAGTATCCTTATCATCACATTACAGTGTAGTTGTTGCTAGATCTTTTAATATCTCCTGTTAAGTTTTCCATTATATTAGAAACAAATATTAGCAGGAACTTGGATTAGAAACTGTTTCCTAATCAGCATCCCGTATAATAATTTACAGTTAATACTTAAAATACAAGTGTAGACAGCACAAATAGTTGGGAGACTTATAATAGAATATCCTTCCCACCCCTCCAGTAGTCTCAGGGCACTGAAAAGAGTGCCAACACTCAGCCAGAAAAGAGATTTGAACTAGTAGGAAGATGTCCCATTCCTCAAATACCATAGCCTCCAAGCTGTACCTTTGGGAAGTACAACTTCTTGCTGCTAGCAGTTTTGAAACTAGTTTAAAATAATTATTCTCTAATCAAATTTTTGTTTGTTTAAGAAAGAATTCTAATCAGCTACCTTCCCTCTTGTCAGAAAGTTTAGGCATTGCTGTCGGTAATGTTGGTATTTTATAATGGGAATCAATCATCCAATCCATTGCAATGATCCAGGCTTCCAAGTTTCCATGCAGACTGCTTATATTGTCTCTCTGTATCTCTATGTATAGAGGGTTTGCACGCACAGAATAAATAACTGATATTCCATAATAGCTCCCTGTGTAAACCCTCTTATTTCACACAGGACACAAAAAACATTTTTAAGAGTTCTTCGATGTCAGAGGATAACAGAAGGCTGAGACAGTACCAACAGGAAATACACCTAATGGAATGTAAGACAAATCCAACATGATCCAATGTACAATGGTAAGCCTTGGGCTCAAATAAAACGTTTTGTGGAATGTACCAAACTAAGAATCTGCTTCATTGGCGTGGTTAAGATTATCTTTAAAAATAACTTTGCTTTATAGAAGAATTTCTTCTATCTGTAAGGAGCAATTTGTTAGCAATGTTCAAAGCAGTAAACATATGGACTTTCAGATAATATAATTTCAGATTTGGGTAGTTAATTGACCCTCATTTCCCCTTCTCATTCATTCCCTACAGCTGGTAGATATACAAATAGAATAAGAAGCTGAAGGAACTAAGAGAAGTTATGTTAACTTTCTCGATAATTGGTTTTGACTTATGTTGATGTCCTGGTTTTGCTGGGACAGAATTCTAAAATTATTTTTCTGTTCAGAGAAACTGAACAGTTTTGAGAGGCTGCAGAGTCCAATTCTATGAGAACAAAAGTGATAAGATGTCTTGTTTTCATTTATACCCAGCTCTGGTATGCAGGTTTCTGTAGTGACCAAGGTCAAGGGTAGTTTTGAACCATGCAGGTCCACTGGGCTAGGAGGGACAAAGCCCAGGGCAGCTGACCTAAGATGGCCAACCAAAGTATTCCATACCATAAACATCACCCTCACTATAAATTGGGAAGTTTGCAAGGATGTTTGGGGGCTTCTACCACGGTTCCGTTCCCGAGAGGGTCCCATCTGTCTTAATGGCCATTCCATGCCTGAGGACTGCTCCTCCGCTTGCTGGACCATTGCATTCTTGCTGGAACTGTCATGCTCACAGTGTTTGGCATTCAGCCTTCACTGCTCAAAGCACACAGATTGCAACTACTATCTAGAGCAGAGTATAACTTTTAATCTTATGTTAGTATTGGGGTTAATTCTACTGTTTTAACTTCAACCCGTGGGTGTCCTTTCCTTTTCCCAATTCTCCCTCCCAGGTGAGGTCGAGTGATAGAGCAACTGTCCAAAACGTGACAGTTGAGTATCATACTAGAAATTGTGTCCCATAGTACAACTTCTTGTAATGAAACTGAACTCAAATTTCCTGAAACACTGGACATTTCAATATTAGAGGCAAATAAATCTGTAATATGATTTGCTCTTCATGGAATATCAACTTGATGATAGACATTTTCTGAGAGTACCTACAGTTATGATAACGTATGTGCTCAGGACATCTGCTAGACTATTGCTTGTGAAAAACAGAGAGCTGTTCTGGCCCATCATCGTTGTGGCATCACTGTCCACAATTTCATGGTTTCTCTTCTCAAAGGTGAAGACCGGTATTTATTTTTGCAGATAATGTCCATAAAAGCCTGCCCTGTGAAATCCCACTGAGCAGATGGATAACACATGATAACCTGACAGCTTCTAATTCCACTCTTCAGACAGACGTATGTTCTTTCTTTATTTAATGAATAGCTCTGCTCCTCATGTATCCAACAAGCATAGAGGGAAGAAGCATCACAGAATCATTATAGAATAATCATAGAACAGTTTGGGTTGGAAAGGACCTCCAAAGGTCATCTAGTTCAACCCTCCTGTCTTGGGTAGGGACATCTTCAACTAGACCAGGTTGCTCAGAGCCACATCCAACCTGAACTTGAATGTTTCCAGGGATGGGGCAACTGTATCACCAGTTCCCTCAAGACTCTGGAATGCATCTCCTCAGGTCACATAGACTTATGTATGTTCAGGTTCCTCAGGTGGTCTCAAATGTGATCTTCTCTCACAGTGGGAGGGAATTTTCTCCCCCAGTCCCCACCTTGATGTTCATCCAGTTGAGAGGTACGGGAAGAGAGATTGCCAGAGAAGACTGAGGCAATAATTTTTGAGAACCTCAGCCTTCTCCTTGTCCATCATTACCAGTTTGACATTATTGCTCATCGGAGGAAGGACACTTTCTTTAACCTTCCTTTTCTGGCTGACATACCTATAGAAGCCCTTATTATTATTCTTTGTATCCTTTGCGAAGTTTAGCTCCATTTGTGCCTTGGCCTTCCTGACCCCATCCCTCCACAAACAGACAGCGTCCCTATACTCTTCCCAGGATACCTGTCCCTGCTTCCACTGCCTGTGCATTTCCTTCTTGCCCTTTAGTTTCACCAGTAGCTCTCAACTCATCCATGCCAGTCTCTTGCCTTCCTTGCCTGATTTCTTACATCTGGTGATCGAGAGCTCTTGTGCTCTGTGGAAAGCCTCCCTAAAGATCAGCCAGCTCTGTTCTACTGAGGGTAGATTCCCAGGGGGTCCTATTGACTAACTCCTTGAACAGCTGAAAGTTTGTTTTCTTAAAATTCAGTCCTGATTTTACACTTGGCTTGTCCCATATCCCTCAGGGCTGCCAACTCCACCAGTGCATGGTCAATGAACTCCTCCAGGCTGCCTCCAATCCTGACATAGAGCAATACAGTTTCCATACGTACACTAAGGTGAGAAACCACCACACTATTGCAGATAAAATGGATGATGGGCCACAGCATGCACAAACATTTGGTGTTCTGTAGGATAATTAATTAAGACTTAATGCAAATTAGGTTTATAAACATCAGCACATAGCACAGGCTTACATACAAGTCAGAACTGAAAACCAAGTCTATTGCAGTTGTTGGGTTCAATTACATAGATGATATTGTCAGATGCAGAGACAGAAACCTGTTAAACTTTCACCAATTTGGAAACTATCAGGAATGCTTTTAATTCTATTTTGATAGGATAAAACACTATTCTTATAATTCATTTAAAAGTTCAGATGACTGAACAAGTGGTAGGCATAATGCAAACATGCAAAGATCACAGAATCACAAAACCATCATGGTTGGAAAAGACCTCCAAGATCACTGCATCATAACATCACCCCTTCCCCCCCTGCATAAAATAAATGCCTCCAGGGATGGTGATTCCACCACCTCCCTGGTCAGCCCATTCCAGAGCTTGACTACTCTCTCAGTAAAGATGTTCTTCCTAATATCTGGTCTAAATCTCCCCTGGTGCAGCTTCAGGCCACTTCCTCCCATCCTATCATTATTCACTTGAGAGGAGAAGCCAGCACCCGCCTCCCTACAACCTCCTTTCAGGTGGTTGTAGAGAGCAAGAAAGTCTCCTCTCCTTAGCCTCCTCTTCTCCAAACTAAATATTCCCAATTCCCTCAGCCTCTCCTCATAGGACTTGTCCTCCAGACCCTTCACCAGCTTGGTTGCCCTTCTCTGAACTCGCTCCAGCAACTCCCATGTCTTTCTTGTGGTGAGGGGCCCAGAACTGAACACAGTACACGAGATGCAGCCTCACCAGTGCAGAGTACAAAGGCACGATCACTTCCCTTCTCCTGCTGGCCACACTGAGATATCTTGATTTAAAATGCCTTTGATCAACTAATCTTCTGGACAAGGATACATTTGAATGCATTATCTCTTCAAATGTGTTGTTATTACATTTCTGCATATGGATAACAAATGGAAAGTTCTTGTGCTTTGTCTTCTAGTGCTTTGCCCCACTGTAATCATACATGCTAGCTATTAAAATGTTAGCATGTATTCTTAATGCTGACGGTCATAAAACGCTCTGAAAATGAGTGGAGGGCTGTTTGAGAAAATCACCTCCTGGATTTTTGACAGAAGATACCTGATCTAGCAGCTGAAGTCCAAAACAGCAAAATCTTCCCTTCACTCCCCCCCAGGACACAAGCTTCTTTCTCCAAATTCTAGAGTATTTTACTTAGATCTCCTACAGGAAGCATATGAACCTCTATAAATCCCTAACACAAGAGGGATTTTGGAAGACATGGAAAACAAAGGATAACTATGGATTGGGAGGTAAAAGTGGAATGCACTGCCTTGGCTAACAAGCCCCGCTCATTGTAACAGGCCAAATCTATTCCACAGGGGTATATGGGTATTTAAAGGCAGGAGTCATTCTTGAGTCACTGTAGTTCAGTGTATCCTTTTTGCCAGCTTAAAAGTTTTTCAAGCATAAAAAGACTTGTGTCAGGTGCACATGAACTGTATTTAACTCCCTATTTGCTCCCTAGGGGTCAATACTGGTGCCAGTTCTGTTTAATATCCTTATCAATGATCTCGACGAGGGGATCAAGTACACCCTCAGGAAGTTTGCAGATGACACCAACTTGGGCAGGAGTGTTGATCTCCTTGAGGGTAGGAAGGCTCTATGGAGGGATCTGGACAGGCTGGATCAGTGGGCCAAGGCCAATTGTATGAGGTTCAACCAGACCAAGTGCCGGGTCCTGCACTTCGGTCACGACAACCCCATGAAATGCTACAGACTTGGGGAGGAGTGGCTGGAAAGCTGCCAGGCAGAGAAGGACCTGGGGGTGTTGGTTGACACTCTGCTGAATCTGAGCCAGCAGTGTGACTCAGTGTCCAATAAGGCCAACAGCATCCTGGCTTGCATCAGAAATAGTGTGGCCAGCGGGACTAGGGAACTGATTGTCCCCTGGTACTCAGCACTGGTGAGGCTGCACCTTGAATACTGTGGTCAGTTTTGGGCCCCTCACTACAAGACATTGAGGTGCTGGAGCATGTCCAAAGAAGGGCAAGGAAGCTGGTGAAGGGTCTAGAGAAAAAGTTTTATGAGGAGCAGCTGAGGGAACTGGGGTTGTTTAGTTTGGAGAAGAGGAGGCTGAGTGGAGACCTTATAGCTCTCTACAACTACCTGAAAGGAGGTTGTAGTGAGGTGGATATTGGTCTCTTCTTCCAAGTAACAAGTGATAGGACAAGAGGAAACAGCCTCAAGTTGTACAAGGGCAGGTTTACTTTGCATATTAGGAAGAATTTCTTCATCAAAAGAGTTGTCAGGGACTGGAACAGGCTGCCCAAGGAAGTGACTGAGTCACTGCCCCTGAAGGTATTTAAAAGATGTGTAGATATGGCACTTGGGGACATGGTTTGGTGGTGGACTTGGCAGTTTTAGGTTGGACTCAAGGATATTAAAGGTCTTTTCCAACCTAAATGAGTCCATGATAATTTCTTTTAGCTGTAGGAGGAAAAGCAGCTGTTGTCTACAAGATTTTGGTTGAACTTAAGATTCTGTAACTGATTATTCAGGCTGTCCCAAGACAGAAATAAAACAAAAAATCTTTTGAACCTCTCCCTCATTAATAAATTAGAACTGAGGCTTTTGAAAACACTTCTGAAAAATAGCAGAAATAATTTTAAAATTAAATTATGACTGAAAAAAAGACACATCCATGGATGAGAATGATAGAAGACTGAGATGTGGCCCATGAAATTACTTTTGTTCAGTTATGTGTCTGTTAACTATAAGGGATTATTAAAAAAAAAATTGTTTATTTAAAATTAAGTTATTCAGAATTATTAAAAAACCTCAATGATCTGTTTTTAAGCTAACTTTGAAAGATTTGCACTATGAACCAAAATGCCTAATCAGTTCTCTAACTTTAAGTAATACTTCAATAAACCAATCAATTTTAATGCAAAATATGTATAAATCACATATCCACCATAAGACAGTTTAAACAAAATATTTGAAATGTTTGGGGTTTTTTGTTTGGTTGTTTTTTTTCTAAAACATCACCTTAACAATCATAAATAAATATTATCCAGTAGAAACATCTTTGGTATTTTTCATTTTAAAAATGTAAAAAATAAGAATATAATAAAATACTGAACAGAAAAAAACAAAAATGCAGAGGTCCTTTCACCAGTAGAAAGAAGTAATAAATACAAGACAAATGGTGTGCTTATTATATGCAAGTATGTTCTGATGCATAAATAAGAATGATTTACTAAGAAAAGGCTACAAATATAAAGCAAGATTAACCCCAAATATACAAAATTAAGCTTTTTTTAGCTTTCTGATTTAAATTACTAAAATTACTTATTTTACACTGTTTAAATCAGACTACTCTCTTCTAACAGTATACACTGAGGTAAAGGAATGAATACAAAGACGGTCTCCAGAAACAGAGGAGTCTCTTCAGGTCAAAATTCATCCAGCATTATTAGGAATTCAGTATAGAGGTCAAGGCAAAAACAGTACTGGGGACACAAAGACGTGATTAGTCAGGATTTAATTTTATTTTTACTTCTTGACAAAATATCATGCGTTCAAGATGTAGAGAATCCATAATTCTACACTCACCTACCCCCCCCTCCTTGGGTTTATTCTGGAATGGAATATTCAAGATGTATTAAAACAGTCACACACAGAACATGCATTAAGACACACAACTGTAAGCAGTACTACCACCATTGTCTGTCAGATCTGTCATGAATTGCAACACTGGTGTTTTGGTGATACATGCAATACTGTAGGCTAAAGCAATATCAGTGGTCAGGCTAGTGTATTAGGTTTCTGTGGCAAGGTTTTGGTAGCAGGGGGGGCTGCAGGGGGGGCTTCTGTGAGAAGCGGCTAGAAGCTTCCCTTATATCAAACAGAGCCAGTGCCAGCTGGCTCCAAGATGAACCCACCACTAGCCAAAGCTGAGCTGATCAGTGACAGTGGTAGCACCTCTGTGATGATATCGAATTGGCTGGATGGTTGCACTCAAAGAGTTGCAGTCAATGGCTCAATGTCCAAGTGGATAACAGTGACGAGTGGCATTCCTCACGGGTCAATATTGAGACTGCTGCAGTTTAACATCTTTGTCAGTGGCACGGACCATGGGATTGAGTGCATCCTCAGCAAATTTTCCAATCACACCAAGCTGTGTGGTGCAGTCGACACGCTGGAGGGAAGGGATATCATCCAGAGGGACCTTGACACGCTTGAGATGTGGGCCCTGTGCAAACTTCATGAAGTTCAACAAGCCCAAGTGCAAGGTCCTGCACCTGGGTCAGAGCAATCTGAAGCACAAATACAGGCTGGGCAGAGAATGGATTGAGAGCAGCCCTGTGGAAAAGGACTTGGGGACTTCCAACCTGTCCAGGTCTTCCTGGTGAGTGGCTTTCCCTTCCAAAATGTCTACTTCCCCCCTCAACTCGGCGTCATCTGCAAACTTCTTCAGGGTGCACTTGATTCCAACATCCAGATCACTTATGAAGATATTAAACGGCATTAGGCCCGATATCAATCCCTGGGGCACCCCGCTTGTGACCGGTTGCCAGTTTGAAAAAGAACTATTTACCATCACCCTCTGAGCGCAGCCTGTCAGCCAGCTTCCCACCCACCATACAGACCACTTGTCTAAACCGTAACGTATCCGTTTCTGTAGGAGGAGGCTGTGGAGAACCATATTGAAAGCCTTGTAGAAGTCCAGGTAGACAATGTCCACCGCTTGCCCTGCATCAACCAAGAAGGTTACTTTGTTGTAGAAGGTGATCAGGTTTGTCAAGCACAATTTGCACCTGGTGGATCCGTGTTGGCTTTTCCCAATCACGTGCTTCATTTGACTTGTGACAGTCCCCAGGAGGATTCGTTCCATAACTTTCCCAGGGACTGAAGTAAGGCTGATGGGCCTGTAATTACCTGGGTCCTCCTTTGAACCCTTCTTGTAGATGGGGGTTAGCCTTCTTCCAGTCTTCTGGGATGTCCACTGATCTCCACGACTTCTGGAAAATTACAGAGAGCAGTCTCTCAACGACATCAGCCAGCTCTCTTAACACCCTCAGTTGGATGACGGGTCAAGCTCCTGTGATAATTCACAAACCAGCTCTTCCTTCAGTGATGACGGGTCAGTGTTTGCAAACAACCTGGATTTTTGTTCCTACGTCCTGAGGTCCAACAGTGCTGGTAAAGACAGAGGTGAAGAAAGCATTGGGAACCTCTGCCTATCAGCATTGTTGGCGACTAGTTCACCTCTTCTGTTCAACAGTGGGCCAATAGTCTTCTGTTTCTGCTTATTGAAGAACCCTTTCTTGTGGTTTTTGACAATCCTAGCCAACTTCAACTCAAGCTGAGCTTTTGCTTTTCTAGCTGCATCTCTGCACGTCCTGGTGATGACCTTGTAATTCTCAACAGGCAATATTCCACTTTTCTATCTCTGGTACACTTCTCTTTCAGCTTTGAGCAGACCCGGAAGCTCACGGTTAAGCCAAGGGGGTCTTTTGTGCTGCCTGCTTTCTTTGCCTTTAAAGGGGATGAACTGTTTTTGTGTTTCTAGGAGAAACACGAGGAGTTTTCCTTGAAAAACTCATCTAGCACTCACTAGCTCCTTTGTCCTCCATGGAAGCTTCCCACAGAATCCCTCCCAATTGAGCTCTGAGCAAGCTGAAGTTTGCTCTTCTAAAATCTAAAACCTTTGTTTCAGTACTAACCTTCAGCATGCTCAGCAGTATCCCAAACTCCACAATATTGTGATCACTGCAGCCAAGGCTATCACTGAGATACTACAAAACAGGTTTTCTTGGTTTGCGAGTAGCAAGCCCAGCAGTGCCTCATTCCTGGTTGGCACATCTAACATTTGTATGAGGAAGCAGTCCTCTACGCATTCCAGGAACTTGGTGGATGACATGTGAATTGCTGTACTGTTCTTCCAGGAAATGTCTGGGTAGCTGAAGTCACCCATAAGAACCTGGTTTTGAAGACCTGAAGCTTGCTTAAGTGACCCAAGTATTGCTTTGTTAGTCTTTTTGTCTTGGTTTGGGTGTCAGCAGCATATGCTTACTGTAAGATCCCCCTTGGCGATGACCCCTCTGATTTTGACCCAGAGGTATTTGATAGGGCTTCTACAATCACCATAGTTGACTTCTATGCATTCAAGGTTCTCCTTATTATAGAGCATGACTCCCCCCACCTCTTCTTCTCTGCCTATCTTTACAAAACATTCCATTACAACACAAATGGAAAAAGACCTCAAAGGCATCAGACAGAAACTGGAATTCAGTCTTTTGTCCTATGAGCCTGAGTACAGTTGTTTGGACTTCTCTAATCTCAGATCATTATTCTGAGCCTCCACCACTGTGGAAGAGTAAGCAAATAATTACTGATCTGTAACGGAGTTCTCTCTAAAAGAGACAAAGCTGTGCATGTAATCATCAGTGAAAGGAAGTACTCCAGTCATACACATAAACAAAAGGGATGATGCCTTAACCAGCTTAATGAAAAAAGCAAAACTCTTAAGGTAAGTAAGCAAATAGAACTTCCTTGATCTTACCAAGAGAGCTAAAGAATGACTACAGACATTCCTTGTCTTGTAAGCATCAGATGAAGAAGAGGGAAAAAAGAGCGCAAGGTAAAAGTGTAAGTATAGATACCCATAGATAGATACCCATATAGACTCCCTCCACAACTGTTCAAAAAAATGTTTTTGCCTCCTCTAACTACTAGTATTTTAAGATGAGAAAAGTATGAGTTGAATTTATTACTGTTTAAAATAAAAAACAGTATTAGTCAAGTGCTTCGATATTAACTCAGCAGGAATAAAGAAATAGCTTTTGAAATTAAAATAATGGATTTGGTTTATGTGGCAAGGTTGGGGGAGGGGCAGGGCTGGAGGGGTGACTTCTGTGAGAAGATGCCAGAACCTGTCCCTGCATCCAAGAGAGCCAGTAGCAGCCAGCTCAAAGATGGACTCACCGCTGGCCAAAGCTGAGCCAATCATCAACACTGGTGTTGCAGGTTGTCCCTCTGAAGACCATGGAGGTCAATGGTGGAGCAGATATCCACCCTGCAGCCTGTGGAGGACACCACTCCAGAGCAGGTGGATGTGCCCTGAAGGAAACTGAAAGCAGGCTGGAGCAGGCTCCTGGCAGGACCTGTGACCCTGTGGAGAGCAGCCCATGCATGAGCAGGTTTTCTGGCAGGACCTGTGGCACCGTGGGGGATCCACATTGGATCAAGTCCATTACTGAAGGACTGCACCCCATGGAAAGGATCCATGTTGGAACCTGTGGGAAGGACTCACAGAGAAGTTTGTGAAGGACTGTCTCCCATTAATGGGACCCCATGCCGGAGCAGGGGAAGAGCATAAGGAGGAAGGAGGGACAAAGTGCTAGGAACTGAACACTCAACTTAAGTCATGACTTCTCTAGCTCGTCTTCACCACAGGTTGCAGGGGAATCTCTGCTCCAGTGCCTGAAGCACCTCCTTCCTCTCCTTCTTCACTGACCTTGCTTTCTACAGAAAGCACTTCTCTCTCTTCCAGCTGCTTTTGCGCAACAATTTTTATTCATTCTTAAACATGTTATCACAAAGGTTCTTGCCACCGTCACTGATGGACTCGGCTTTAGCCAGCAGTGCGTCTGTCTTGGAGATGGCTTGGCGTTGGCTCTATTGGACGCGGGAGAAGCTTCTGGCATCTTTTCACATCTGCAGCCCAGTGTTAAAAACTCCTTTAGAAAATGCACAGTTTTCATCTAACCAGAACAATAGAACTCACTGGATAATGACTGATAAGGACAACAGAATAATCTTAGTTGTGAAAACTATTTCAATTAATAGATGCACACTGAATAACTAATACAAATGGAGATTACAACAGAAAAATGCTTCAGCTTTTTCCATTCAAGCATATTCAGTTGTATTCTAAATGTGTGTCCTGCATTGAGCCAGGACAGAAGCAATTTTCTTTCTAGTGATTTTACTCTTCAGTTAAGTCTCTTCTAAGTAGCTGCACTTGCTGAAATTAAAGGCATGTTTTTCAGTCAGTGTCTGCTTCTAAGACTGACAATGGTCCATGTTTATAGTTACTGCCACAGAATGGTATGCAGAACCAAGGCCACTGCTTGGTTCTTGAAAAACATCTTATGCTCTGGAAAGAAAAAGGGAGTAAAGGGGTCACACCTGCAACCCTCCTGTGGGGAGGAGCAAACCAGGCAGGTGACCCAAATTGACCAAAGGAAGTATTCCATCCCGTACACATCATACTCGGTATAAATTTGAGGGAACATGAGGGTCACAAGCTCTCTTCATCCATGGCCGGTGTCCTGAGACGATTCCGTCCATTTGTCTGCTTTGATCCCAATCCATGCTAGCCTGATTCTTTGTGTTCCTGCATCCAGCTCCTGTCTTCTGCTGACTCCAGGAATCTAGTCCAGGACTTTCCCAGGGCCTGCCCTGCAGCCTCACTGGTGACTTGAGCATTATGGGGGAGGGAGGAAATGTGATATTTGTGTGTATTTCATAATTTTCAGTTTCATCACTACTGTTCCATTAAAGCTGTGTAGTTTAGTTTCCAACCTGCTAGTCTCTCTCCCTTATTATCTCTCCTTTCCCTATAGGGAATGGGAGAGGGGTTAACAGAAAGACTCTGTCATTCGTTTAATTGCTGTCCCAGGGTTAAACCATGACAGTGCACTTGGATGGGACACGTGACGATGAGTTTCAAGAGAAGCCTTAGATTTTAAATTAAATAACACATTCAAGCTGTTATAGCTTGAAGCCAACAGACCTCAGAGGATAGCTTGTATAGTTCTTCTGCATGGATCTTCATGGCCCTTTCAAGCAACGGGTGTTAAAGAGATCACTGAATAATTCCAGGTAAATAGATGCTCTCAGTGTGTCTGATTTTTTTAAAAAAAAGCAACAACCAAACCACAAACTTAGGAATTAATAAAAAAAGTAATGCATGACAATATAATTCTTACTGTATTCTTAGTTTTTACCCTATTTGCTCATTTCTACCCTTGTTTTTTGATAAAGCAGTCTTACAACTATATCTGAAGGGAGGCTACAGGAAAGCTGGAGAGGGACTTTTTACAAGGACATGTAGTCATAGGATGAGGGGTAATGGTTTTAAGCTGAAAGAGGGTAGGTTTAGATTAGATATTAGGAAGAAATTCTTTACTGTGGGGGTGGTGAGACAGTGGAACAGGTTGCCCAGAGGAGTTGTGGATGCTCCCTCCCTGCAAGTGTTCAGTGGAGCTTTGAGGAACCTGGTCTAGTGGAAGGTATACCTGCCCATGCAGGGGGGTTGGTGCTAGATGACCTTTAAAGTCCCAATGCAAAACATTCTATGAACCTGTAAGACCAGCTTTGAAGCAATATTAAACCAGCATAAAGGAAATGACAAACAAGTCTGAATGCAAGCAATGCACCCAAGGTAAAGCTTGTGCACTGAAGTGGCTATGATACTGTTTCTACAGAGAGAGACTGTTATTGTGTAGATGAATGATCAGGTAAAATACCTTGGGAGTTGCCCTGGTTTCACTGGGACAGAATCATAGGCCAGCCATGGAGGGCAGACCACTAGTAGTCCCAAGTCAGCTGGGAGCATAAGTCAGGGCAGCTGACCCAAGATGACCAACAGGTATATCTGTTATGATTTATTGGGGGCAGAGACTGATTTTATGGTATTAATATGAGGACCTAGAGAGAGGGCATTAGTTGGGACCCTGATGGATCCAGAGAGCAGAATAGACAGAGGCCAGTATATTCTCCCATTTCCTGCCATACCACCTAAGGGCCAGGAGGGAGGGAAGTCTACCTCTTCCTGCCCCCCTCTTCCTTCCTGAGCTCGGATGTCTTGAAGAGAGATTTGTGCTCTTTGTCTTCAGTTGACCACATCCTCTGCAGGATCTGACTGTCAGTTGCTGGGAAGAGCCCTGGCCCCTTCTCCCAAGTCAGCTCTGCCACAAGGGACTTTCAGACACTTACATCAGCAACCATTGAAATCAGGTTTTGTATATGTTTGTGGTCTTGTTTTTTCTTTTTCATTATCATCATCCCTCAGGTTACTATTGCTTCCCTGTTCTATTAAACCTGTTTTAGTTTTACCTTCCAACCTTGAAGTGTCTCTTCCATATTCCCCTCTTATCTTCCCCTTGGAGGGTGGAGGGGAGTAACAGAGAGCAATTCTGTTCTCCGAGTTTTGATTCACCCTGACCACTGAACAGAGACAGAATCAATTTGTGCCCAACGTGGGGCACTTGAATTACAATTTTACTTTTCATTTGAAACCATCCGAAGGTTGGAAATTAAAACCAAATCATTTTCATCATGCCACTTCTGCGTTACATGTTATATCATGCCTTTCTGGACTATTCTTTAAAGTTTCTGGTTGAGATGCTGTCTTATCTCCCATCTATGTTACCTTACTATTTCTCTCAGACACTGGTTTATGCTGGGAGGAGTTAGGTTAAGGATTTACCTGGGCACTTTGGGGGCTCTCTCATGAATCTTGTTTTTATGAAAACTTACTCTGCTCCTTTATCTGGCAAGTTCACTCTACCAGCATTTGGAGACCCTAGAAATGGATGTTATTTGACTGTATTATCACTTTGCATTAATATGTTCCAGGGGTGGTTCATCATCAAAAACTTGTCCAGGAACAAGGAGCGCTGCCGTTTTAAGAGACCCCACGGCCCCTCCCACTGCTGCGAGCCGCAGCTGTCCTGTGTCAGCAGGACTGCGAATCGAATTTCCCTTCTCTTTGGCCTCCTCAGGAGCTTTAGCGACAAGCAGAGCCACGCCCCCTCAATTCAAACCAGCCCTTGTCACTCCGGTAACGACCCACATAAAGCGTGTAAGGAAGTCAGAAGTCCACTACAAAATGGTGACTCGGAGACAGATAGGGGAAAACTCCACTCAAAGGGACAGTCAGCCTGAGGCAGGAACAACGCAGGATAGTGACTCAGATCCGAGATAATTGTTCAAACCGTGTCTCTGAAAGAGCTACAAAGTTTAAGAGAATTATGCTTTTAATGAGAGTGAGCCATTGACTTCATATCTACTATGTTGGAGGGACAATGGATCTGATACAATACACCTGGAGGGCAGAGAGGCTTGGCAATAGGGATTGTTAGCAAGAGACAGGCATGGAGGCATTGACAAAATCATTGGGAGAAAGACTGGCACTCAGTCCCTGGAGATGTCTTTTAACAGCTTTAAAAAGGAGGATATTGAATGTCACCCTATTAAATGAAACACCATGGAGAAAGATATCAATTATCAGAGAGCAGGTGTCAAGGTATAATGCTGGGCTAGCGATTAAGCAAATGGCAGATGCTCTCTATTAACCCCTCTCCCTTCCCAGAAAGGGAAAGGAGAGAGAATAAGGAAGGGAGAGACTTATGGGTTGGAAACTAAACTACATAGCTTTAATGAAAAAACCAAAACAAAAAACCCCCACAAAAACAAAAAAGCTGCAGGGCAGGCCCTGGAAAAATCCCAGACTGGACTCCTGGAGTCAGCAGCACACGAGAGCTAGAGGCAGGGACACACAGATCAGGATTGAAGGCAGAAGAAGAGAGTCCTCACAGGACACCAGCCATGGACAAAGATTTATACCAAGTATAATGTGTATGGGATGGAATACTTTATTTGGTCAATTTGGGTCACCTGTCTGGTCCACTCCTCCCCACAGGAGGGTCACAGGTGTGACCCCCTTTTCTTCCCTTTTGTTTTTGGAAGGCAAAAAGTTTAGCAGAACCAGTGACCTTGGTTTCTATAGGAATAAATATAAGCAAGAGCCTTTCAGAATACCATTCTCCAGCAGTAACATCAAGCATTATCAGTCCTAGAAGCAGACACTGAGAAACATGCTGTTAATTTCAGCAAGTGCAGCTACTTAGAAGAGACTTAAAATTACTAAAATGAAAATTGGTTCTGTCCTGGCTCAAACCAGGACAGCTGGCAATCTGGGAGGTAATCTATGGTGATGGACAAGCACCTGCAGATTGTGATGAACTGCCATGCAGGAGGCCTTTGTTAAAAAAGTTCACACAAAGTGCCCCTCCTATGTATTCCCACACTTTAGGAGGAAGGATCTTTGGGGGAGAGGATGCAACACCGCTGACTGTCAATGAATTTGCTAACCAACATGAAGACAGCATCTCTAATCCCCTACAGGCTTGCATCTCGGCCATGGAAAAGATAGCTGAGGAGCACAGAACCTCCTATGGGAGGCTATGTGATAGAAGAAGAAGAACACCTATTCTTTTTCCTGAATGGATCCATGTTTCAGCCATCAGGAATGCCATGTTTCACCCTCCCCTAGGAGACCAGTTCAAGGTAGGCAGAACTCAACACAAGGTTCTCTGTGGTTTACCCTGCACAACTATGGCAAAACCACGTAGATAGAACAGCAAACTCACTGCTGCTGCTGTATGTGCAAAAATATAGGAGCTGCAGGGTAACACCACTAGAGAGAACTTTTCCAGGAGAATGGCTGCTCTGGTCACCCAAGAAATAAGAGAGGTAACCATGCAAGTCCTGCATGCCACACAAACCCCTCCGCTGATCATGGGCACTATGCTCAAACTTAGAGGGGCCCTGCTTCTAGTCAGGTGGAGGAGAGGGATAAGTGAGTTTACTGGTGTCCTGGTTTGGGCCAGGATAAAGGTAATTTCTGTCTTGAACTTTTGCTTTCAGCTAAGTCTCCAATGCTACAGGGAGTAAATGGATTGCATTAGTCACACAGTGGGCTCGAACAGGAAACCTCAATTATCCAGGAATATTCAAAGTGATCACAGATTGGCCAGAAGGCACACACTTTGGAATGCCACCAGAAAAAGTGGCAAAACAGGCTGAAGAAGCCCCACCATGTGTCCAACTACCAGAGAATGAGAAAAAATATGCTCTTTTCACTGATGGGTCCTGTCATTTGGTAGGAAGCCATTGGAGGTGGAAAGCTGCTGTATGGAATCCTACACGACTAGTTGCAAAAACAGATGAAGGAGATGGTGAATCAAGTCAATTTGCAGAGGTAAAAGCCATCCAGCTGGCTTTGGACATTGCTGAACAAGAAAAGTGGCCGAGACTTTATCTCTATACTGACTCATGGATGGTAGTAAATGCCTTATGGGGTTGGTTAAAGCAGTGGAAGCAAAACAACTGGCAACGTAGAGATAAACCTATCTGGGCTGCTGAACTGTGGAAAGACACTGCTGCTAGGTTAGAAAAACTTGATGTAATAGTGCGTCATGTAGATGCCCATGTACCTTCATATCGAGCTACTGAGGAACATCGAAACAACCAACGAGCAGATGAGGCTGCTCAAGTGTTCCAAATAGATCTGGACTGGGACCATAAAGGTGAACTGTTTTTAGTTAGACGGGCCCATGACACTTCAGGTCATCAAGGCAGGGATGGAACATATCGATGGGCTCATGACCGAGGGGTGGATTTAACTTTGGACGCTATTGCGCAGGTTATCCACGATTGTGACATATGTGCCGCAAGTAAGCAAGCTCAAAGGTTGAAACTTCTATGGAATGAAGGGAGATGGTCAAAATATAGGTATGGGGAGGCCTGGCAGATCAACTATATCACACTGCCTCAAACCCGCCAGGGTAAGCGCTATGTGCTTACAACGGTGGAAGCAAGTACAGGATGGCTGGAAACATATCCTGTGCCTCATGCCACAGCCCGGAACACCATTCTGGGCCTAGAGAAACAAGTCTTGTGGAGACATGGTACACCAGAAAGAATTGAGTCAGATAATGGAACTCATTTCAAAAATAGTCTTATAAATAACTGGGCCAAAGAACATGGTATTGAGTGGATATACCATATCCCCTATCATGCACCAGCCTCAGGGAAAATTGAAAGGTACAATGGACTGTTAAAAACTGCCTTAAAGGCAATGGATGGTGGAACTTTTAAAAACTGGGACAAGCACTTGGCAAGAGCCACCTGGTTAGTTAACACCAGGGGTTCCATCAGTCGAGCTGGTCCTGCTCAGTCAGACCTTCTGCACAGAGTAGATGGGAACAAAGTGTCTGTGGAAAAGAACCTGCTAGGGAAAACAGTTTGGGTTTTTCCTGCCTCAGGCAAAGGCAAACCCATTCGTGGGGTTGTTTTCGCTCAAGGGCCTGGACACACTTGGTGGGTGATGATGGAAGGTGGAGAAGTAAAATGTGTACCACAAGGGGATCTAACCCTGGGTGAGAATACCCAATTTTTGTTTGTCTAGCTTAATCAGTAGAGCATGGAATTTTGGGGGGTCATGAATTTGTATTCCACATAAACTACTGCTATTGGAATTACTACATAAACTAAGAGTGTTCTGTGACTGTTTTTCAGGATGATGTCGTGGTGATGAAACCAGAACTAGGTTCATTGACTGGCATCCAGTAACTTCCTCAAAGTTAACATCTGCAACCTGCAACTTGCGGACCAGGAACATGAACTGTGACAATTGCTCCTTGTTTTAAGAGTCTGCTACAATAGATGAACATCTGCAATCATAGACTGAATTAGTAAGTGGGTTTCAGTGTAGAGAAATAGTAATAATTTGTGTATAGGTGTATTTAGAGATAAGAGCAATGACTGGAGCATGATGCAAATGGTATGGAATAAGGGGTGGAATGTCCTGGTTTGGGCCAGGATAAAGGTAATTTTCTGTCTTGTACTTTTGCTTTCGGCTAAGCCTCTTGTAAGTAGATGCACTTGATGAAATTAACAGCAAGTTTCTCAGACAGTGTCTGCTTCTGGGACTGATAACACTTGATGTTTATAGTTACTGCTGGAGACTGGTATGCAGAACCAAGGACACTGCTCAGCTCTGAGGAACATTTTGCCCTCCAGAAGGAGAAAAGGAGTAAAAAGGTCACACCTGCAAACCCTCCCTTAGGGAGGAACAGACAAGATAAATGACCAAAATTGACCAGAGTATTCCATCCCATACACATCATACTCGGTATAAATTTGAGGGATCACGAGGGTCAAACCCCTTCCTGCTTCTCCTTCTTCACCTGTCCCTGTTTGCTTCAGCATCCTGGGAGAATTCCGTCTGCTCATCTGCCTGTGGTCCTGATCTGTGCCAGCCTAAATCTGTGTGTTCCTGCCTCCAGCTCCCGACTGCTGCCGACTCCAGGAGTCCAGCCTGGACTTTCCCAGAGCTGCTCTGCAGCCTTGGTGGTGACGTGAGAGTTATTGGGGGAAAGGGAGGAGGAACGTGGGATCAATGTTCCTGTATATTTGTATATATTTATTAATTTTTTTTCCTTTTTTATCATGATTGTTTCATTAAAGCTGTGTAGTTTAGTTTCCAACCCATAAGTCTCTCTCCCTTATTCTCTCTCCTTTCTTTATCAGGGAGGGGAGGGGGATTAATAGAGAGCATCTTTTATTCGGTTTAATTGCTGGGCCAGTGTTAAACCGTGACAACTGGACAGCGTGGATTCCAGGGCCTGCCACAGTAGAACCACAAAGCTTCCACAGAGCCCTGGTGTACATTGGTGCACCTTAATATCAAATCATAGAGGGGCAGACTCCATTACTGTCTCTGGAGTCACAGGAGGGCCTCAAGAACTGATAGTACTGGATGCTGAAATGAACCTAATGGGGAATGACTGGGAGACATACCCAATAGTGACTGGCCCAGATGCTTTCATGCGTCCTTCGTATAGACCTTCTCCAGTAAGGGTACTTGAAGAACCCAAAAGGGTATAAGTGGGCCTTTGGTGTAGCAGCTGTGGAGACTGAGGGCATTAACCAGCTGTCTACCTTGCCTGGCCTTTCAGATGACCCTTCTGTGGTGGGCCTGATGAGGGTAGAGTAACAGCAAGTACCTACCAACTACTTCTATTACAGCAGATTGTCAGCAATACAGTACCAACAGAGACTCCCTGCTCCCCATACATAACCTGATTCACCAACTAGAGAGCCAAGGAGTTATCAGCTAGACTCGCTCACCCTTCAACAGTCCTATATGTCCAGTGCAGGAGCCTGGACTATCGTGGCCATCAATGGTCTAGGGGAAAGTGTCTCTGCCCATGCAGGCCTTTTAAGGTCCCTTCCAACCCAAACCATTCTGATTTCATGGCCTTCAGGGATAGGGAAAGTGATAATGGAGACCCCATACTCCACTCATTCTGGATGCTCAGACTAAAGAGTTTCAAGTAAGTGTTCCTGAAGGATAAAAACTACATAACACAATCCACTGGTTAATTTAAAGTTTTTTTTTCAAGACTCTTCTCACATGTTATATGTAATGCCATAGAACTACTTAGGAGAAGCATTTTCCTTAAATCTGCATTACGGTATCTCTATAAGAAGCATGGAAGGGCATAATTAGCCATCATAAGGGGGGGGGGGAAAGGGGAATTCTTAGTTGCCTGATCTGACAAAATTCATTATCATCTCATAATTTGGCTTCCCTTAAAATATTTGTGCACCTCAATTACTTTATGCATTAATAACTAAAACTCATTCAGGCTTAATTTCTTTTTGCAACTCTTAACATATCCAAATGTAAGGAGAAAAAAAAAGTTTCACTGTTTAAGTAGGACACTATATATGTTATGCAGCATTTTAAACAGTAAGAGCACATTAATCTAACATGACTTCTGAATTGTAATTTGATCAGTCTCACTCCTTGACAGTTATTTTAGGCTATTTAATAATGGCATCATGTGTGATGATGGTAGTAGTAGGGGGGGGTGTATTTGTTTTAGGTAAACAGTTAAAGATGCTGAACCACTTTCCAGGATTAATTCTTCTTATCAAAAATGCCTTCCTGAAACTGGAAGCTAGTTAATCAACACCTGACCTCACACAATAGCCTTTTTCTTGCTCAGCTTCAAAGATCTTTCAACACCAGCACACCAAGAGAGTTCATAATAGAATGAACTCATGGAAACTGCTGTCCAGATAAAATTTAAATTCCAACACATCAGGAAACATTCACATGAAACCCACAAGATCACTTTGGATCCCAGTAATAATTGTTTGTAACAAGCCATTTTAAATTCTGATTGTAGAGCTAGATGAACTGAAAGTGTCATTATTACCAGAAAATAAAATTACCATCTGTGGTGACTTCTATTGAAAAAAAATTTGGAGGAGGATGGGGACAGGGTCTTCCTGCATAGTAACATTTTATGTCGAAGTAAGGTACTCTGAATGACTAAGTCATCATATGAATAAGATTGAGTGTTGCAGAGACACTGCTCCATCTTCAACTGGTTTTAAAAATACACTCTACTCTGCAGGTATTTTTAAATATATATTTTTGCAGTTTCATTTTCCCTTTCTAAATATGGTACTCGCAGAGGTTTATCCAGCTTCCTATATCTGCTCAGCCTTGCAAAGTGGCAGGGCAGGGATTGGAAAATGGGGGAGCTTCCAGCAGCTTCTCACAGGAACTACCCTCTGTGGCCCGCCCCCACTTCCAGAACACCACTGCACTAATGCAGGATAAACACTTAAAGGGTGGGTGTCAGGAGGATGGGACCAGTCTTTTTTCAGTGGTGCTCAGTGACAGGATGAGAGGTAATGGGCACAAACTTGACTATAGGAAGTTCCATCTAAACATGAAGAGGAACTTCTTTGTGGGTGGCAGAGCAATGGAACAGACTGCCCAGAGAAGTGTGTCAGAGACTCTCTTTCTCTGGAGACATTCAAAAGCTGCCTGAATAACAGACATCCTGTGCAACCTGCTCTAGGTGAACCCGCTCTGACGAGTGGATTGGACTACATCATCTCCAGAGGTCCCTTCCAACCCCTAGCATTCTTTGATTCTGTAACTGATACTGCAGCACAGCTCCTCCTGGCACCCCAACTGCCAGTCCTGGGCTGGATGTTTAAAGGGAAGGTTGCATGTACACGCCACAACACCAATGCTATGTGGAGTAAGTGAACTGCCCTGATAATGCAGAAGCTTCTCCTAAGACTTGCTCTCTACATCCTTCACCAGTTTTGTTGTCCTTCTTTGAACACACTCCAGCACCTCAATATGTTTCTTGTGGTGAGGGGCCCAAAACTGACCACAGTATTCAAGGTGCAGCCTCACCAGTGCTGAGTACCAGGGGACAATCAGTTCCCTAGTCCCGCTGGCCATACTATTTCTGATGCAAGCCAGGATGCTGTGTGCCTGACACTACTGGCTCATATTCAGCGGTATGTTGACCAACACCCCCAGGTCCTTCTCTGCCTGGCAGCTTTCCAGCCACTCCTCCCCAAGCCTGTAACATTTCATGGGGTTGTTGTGACCAAAGTGCAGGACCTGGCCCTTGGTCTGGTTGAACCTCATACAATTGGCCTCAGCCCACTGATCCAGCCTGTCCAGATCCCTCCATACAGCCTTCCTACCCTCAAGGAGATCAACACTCCTGCCCACCTTGGTGTTGACTACAAACTCAATGAGGGTGTATTTGATCCCCTTGTCCAGATCATTGATAAGGATATTAAACAATACTGGCCCAAATACTGAGCCCTGGGGAACATCAGTCCTGACTGGCCACCAGCTGGATTTAACTCCATTCACCACAGCTCTTAGGGCCTGGACACTCAGCTGCCTACTGGGTCCTGTAAAGTGTCTGTAAACACACTTAGGAATTACTGCAGCCACCACCTGCATCCAGCAATAACAAACAACTCTGCTGTCCCCAGGCAGCCCTGCACTTCTGGTTCATGATATAGAAAGGGGACCAGCACATGATGAAGTAGGAAGACCAGGATTAGGGTGATGACATACATCCAGGAGAAGCTGAGGTTACACTTTATACTTGCTGGAAGTCTACAAAAGGAAATCTCTATCAACGAAGCATTTCAAAAATAAATTCTCAGTATTGATTTCAGACCTGATCTTTAAACTGTACAGATTCTGAATATCAGCTTTGATGAAGGAGGATTATACTTGGCCTTCTGCCACGCTCCTTTGTATCTATAGCATCTTGGTGTGTCCAAAGCAGGAATAAGAATCTAGACAGAATTAAAATCTACTCCAGCTCTGCCAATTTGCTGGACAGTTCTGTGTGTACCTATCATCTGATTATAATGTAACTCGGTCCCTGGGCTTGCTCTGATGTACACCATGAACCTAAGCACATAGCATATATATCTGTTCTCTTGAATATCTGCATAGAAGCACTCCTAAACTGGAATTTAAGTAAATATACTAGAAAAATGTATGTCATAATCCAATAAAAGTCTACATTCACAAACCCACAATTAACGTTATTTTCACCTTCCTGCCAAAAGGCATGCTTAGCTCAATTTAGCAGCTGTGCTTACATCTATATCAATTTTGGAAGTCATGGAATTCTGTGCCATTGCCTATATCCCATGGCAACTATGGTCCTTAGTCAATATTAATTATTACCAGCAACTTCCTCCTTTAAGACTGGGGGTAAGCTGCTTTTTAACCCTGTTTTTGCAGGATCATAGTCATCCATTTGTATTATACACCAGGAGAGTACATAATGAATGAACTCATGGAAACTGCTGTCCAGATAAAATTTAAATTCCAACACTCATCAGAAAACATTCACATGAAACCCACAAGATCGCTTTGGATCCCAATAATAATTTTTTGTAAAAAGCCATTTCAAATTCTGCTTGCAGAGCTAGATGAACTGTTAGTGTCATTATTACCAGAAAATAAATTACCATCTGTGGCAACTTTGATTGAAACAAAAAATTGGGGGATGAACACCATGCATTTGTCTCAATATACATTTCCCTTAGCCTAGGTCCTGCCAAGAGTCCAGCAACATTCCTAAAGGGCAGGGGAAAAGAAGCCAAACTCAAAACTTTACAGAAAGTATGCAAACTAAACACTCCCTCTCTTGTCTAAGAAGGATAAGAGGTAGATCTGAGAAAGGACATATGTTTTGGCAATAAGGATCAATGGTCTGAACCTTAACTAGAACAGATCCACTCATCAGTAGCTCTGTTCTTTTTTCACCACATAGAGAGGCATTAGGTATGTCATATCTCACCTAAGTGAAAAGCTTTGACACCATTTTTGTTCTTGCAATTTTCATATAAAACATTCACCGACATTAAGGCCATATGAAGCTAAGTAGAATGCCACATTAACTTTGATACCATACAGAGAAAGCTTCCTTTTTTGGTCTCTCAGAGGTGTGAAGATCTCATTCAAGGAAAGAATAAAGGCATAAACATAGTAGGAATAGTCGGCAGAGATTACCAAGTCTCATTTTAGCTTATCCTGAAAGTTCAACAGAGAAATGTTACCAGGAGGCAAAAATCTTCTAATGCAAGTAGACATTATCATCATCATCATCTCAGTATATGCTGATATAACCTTGAATCAACAAAACATTATGGCAAGATTATTACAGAGTCATCACACCCAATACTGCCCAACTGACAAGTTGAAATTCTGAAGATTGGCGAATATTCTTGGTGAATGACGGTGGCAATCACATTTTGATAATTTAGTGTACACCAGATCCATCTCTCATTCACAAATTTCAGGATGCTGTGCGAGATAAAGTAAGGTGTAGTTCCAGGTTAAAAAAAAAATAGGAAGTCCCAGGGAATTAACAGAATTATCTTACTGTAGTGTTTTTTTGTGGCACGCTTTTGGTAATAGGTGGGCTGCAGGAGTGACTTCTGTGAGATGCCAGAAACTGCCCCCATGAGCAGAGCCAGTTCCAGACAGCTCTAAAACAGACCCACCACTGGCCAAAGCAGAGTTCATCAGCAATGGTGGTAGCACCTGTGTGGTAACATCTAAGAAGGGTGTGTGTGTGTGTGTGAAATCTGCTGTGCAACAGCAGCTGTGAGAGAGGAGTGAGAATATGTGAAACAAGTCTGCAGACACCAAGGTCAGGGAAGGAGGGGGAGGAGGTGCTCCAGGTGCTGGAGCAGATTCCTGTGCAGCCCATGGTGAAGACCACGCTGATGGCCACACTGATGCAGATTGTCCCTCTGCAGCCCATTGAGGTCCACAGTAGAGCAGGTATTTACTCTGCAGACTGTGGGGGACCTCATGTTGGAGAAGTTGGATGTGCCCTGAAGGAAGTTGTGACACCACGCAGAGCCTATGTGAAGCAGGCTCCCAGCAGGAATTGCAACCCCACAAGGGACCCATGCTGGAGCTGTCTGTTCCTGAAGGACTGCACCCTGTGGAAAGGACCTGTTGGGAAACTGTCTGGAAGAAAACAGACGTGAGCAATCCTGACTATTTAGCTTTAGCTAGAGTAAGCTAAGGGCCTTGAGGTCCAGTTGCAAGGTTACTGAAAGATGAGCTATGAGAAAAAGATAAGGGAGCTGGCAGCAGCAAAGAAGAATAACAGGATAATGATGTAGCCAGCAGAAGTTCTGTGAGAACAGGATTTGTGGCCAAGATATAGACACCTGCAAGATATCCTTATATAAACAAGGGCTCTATATAAAGCGAGAGTGAATTGTTAATAGACGACTTCACTTTAACCATATTGGTGACTACGTGTTGTCCTTAAGCCTCTGCGGATTTTCTACAAGGACCCATGCTGAAACAGTTCTTGAAGAACTGCAGCCTGTGGGAAGAACTGTCAATGGTTTTAGACAGTAACTAGGCAGTGACAGATGCTCTGTTATTCCCCAGTTGCTGGCGGTTGCTGTTGGTGTCCCGGGAAGGCTTTTTCTATCCTGGTCCTCTCAAACCAGGACAAGGACCCACATTGGAATAATTTGTGAAGAACTATGTCCCATGGGTGGGACCCCATGTTGGAGCAGAAATTGTGTGAGGAGAAAGGAGTGGCAGACAACATGTGATGAACTGACTGCAACCCCCATTCCCTGTCTCACTTCGGGGAAGGAGAAGTGAAGTTGAGCTGGGGAAGAAGGAAGGGGTTGAGGAGAAGGTGTTTTAAGATTTGGGTTTTATTTTTCATTATCCCGCTCTGGTTTTAATTGGCAATAAATTAAAATGGATTTCCCCAAGTGTTGGGGAAACAGTTCAGAAATATACAGGTTGTGAGCAATCCTGACTTACTTCAACTTAGGCTACATTGGGTTAATACTTATTGAGGCCTAGTTAGAGGCCTGAGAATAAGCTAATGGGAAAGAGATAACTAATTGGCAACAGGAGAGGAAAATAATTATGTGAGAAGATGGTTCCGTGAGAATGGTATGTTGATTGGAATACAAAGCCACCTGCCTGATAACATAATATAAATAAGACTTCTCTATATATAGTGGATGTGAGTTCTTAATAAACGATTTTCCTGCAATCATATTGATGCGTACATGGAATCCTTAAGCCTCCGCAGATTGTTTTCCCACACCCAAGTAGAGTCTGTTTTCCCCATGACAGTAATTGCAGTGTGATCTCCCTGTCCTTATCTTGACCCAGGAGCCTTCCATCATATTTCCTCTCCCCTGTCTAGTTGAGGAGGGGAGTGAGAGAATGGCTTGGTGGGCATCTGGTGACCAGCCAGGGTCAACCCACAGAAAATAAAGGAAGTGATCTGAGAAGCAGCAGCAGCAGCACCAACACACACACTCTCCAGAAAACTCATTAGCAGAAGAGAGGCCTATAGAATTGAGCTCAGGTCCAAGGACATGCACACACAAAATAAATAAAAAGTGCACCAAAATAAAAACCCCAAACAACTATGGCAGAGTAGTGCCCCTACATTAGCTGCCAGTATGATAGCATACTCATTAACAAGTATTGAATACTTTATATCTACACTAGTATCTTGCTCAAAAAATTAATATCTTCACCACTTCAGCTCTTCAAAGTGGTCTCTCTCTCTCTCAAACTTGAGGCATTCCCCCAAGGCCTTAAAGATTATCAGATTTCCTACATATAATACACAAACTTTTGGATATACTTCAGCCTTCAAATATGAAAATCTAATTTCCTCCTTCTCTCTCTTTCCTCAAATAAGCTGACAGCACAACCAAAGCACTAGTTCAAACACAATAGACATTTTCTTGCTAATGCTTTGAATGTTAAAGGGCCTCATGCAAGTAAAATCTAATTACAAGTGAAAAAAAGCAAGCATTCAAAAACTCAGAGGTTGCTCATTCCTCTTTCATCTCCATTTCAGTCCCCACACCAACAAAATTGACCTGACTAGCTTTCCAAATCAGTTATGCCAAGATAGCATAATTAGTTGCACAGGAGTCAGCACTAGGCAAAGCACTAAAGAGAGCAGATGTGCCAAAACAGATAATTAAATAAGTCTTTTTCACTGGCAAATTTAGACCTCACAAATCAATAACTGTAGTACCCTAGAAAGTCTTTCACATATTGATCACTGATAAAGAGCTACCTGAATTTACCAACTGGAAGAGGCTACACAGTGTGTACTACATACACTGTCTACTAATACATGGCTCCATGGCTGGTGTGACCACTACAAGCTTGGGGTTTTTTGATAATGGGATGGCCTACACAGCACCAGGCTCGCTAGCATCAAATGGGATTCACCTTTCTCAAAGGAGGAAGTGGGTCTTTGCTCCAGAGCTTGTGGAGCTCATTACAGTGCTTTAAATTAGACTTGAAGGGGGAGGAGGATAATATCAGGTTTCTTTGTGACAAGCTGTGGGATAACTTGACAAGGTTCAAGGGGCAGGGTGCTAGCAAGGGCTCTCAGCTTGTTGCTCAGACATATGCTGGACACAATGCAGCACACTTGAAGTCTTATGAAGATAAGCCTCTTGAGGTAATAGGAGCCAACAGGGAAGGACCAGTGAAATACCTCAAAGTAGCTACAGCCAGTAACTCCAGCCAGTAAGTCAGCTTCATAGGGGGCCAAACTTAAATGCCTCTATGCAAACACACACAGTACGGGGAAAAACCACATTGTAGACATGCACATGCCTGAAGGGCTATGATCTTATTGGCATCACCCAGATGTGGTTGGGTGACTCCTCTGACAGGCAGTGTTGGAATGGAAGATTACAGGCTCTTTAAGAAGGACAGGCAGGGGAGATGAAGAGGGGGTGTTGCCCTCTGTATCAATGAACAGCTGGGGTTCACTGACCTCTGTCTAGGGATGGATGAAGAGCCAACCAAGAGCTTATGGGTCAGGAGTAAAGGGAGGACAGGGGACATTATAGTAGGGGTATGCTAAAGGCCACCTGACCAGGAAGACCAAGCAAATGAGGCACTTTGTAAGCATATAGGAGTAGCCTCATGTTGACTAGCCCTGGCCCTCATGGGGTACTTCAACCATCCCAATATCTGCTGGAGGGACAACACAGCATAACATAAGCAATCCAGGAGGTTACTGAAATACATTGATGATAACTTTCCCCTCCAAGGGATAGATGGGCCAACGAGGAGAGGCGCTATGCTGGACCTTGTTCTCACTAACATGGAGGGGTTGGTGGGCAATGTGAAGCTCAAGGGAAGCCTTGGCTGCAGTGACCATGAGATGGTGGAGTTCAAGATCCTTAGGTCACTGAGGAGGTCACACAGCAAGCTCACTACCCTGGATTTCAAGAGGGCAGGCTTTGGCCTCTTCAGAGGTCTGCTCAGTAGAATACCATGGGATAAAGCCCTGGAGGGAAGAGGGGTCCAAGAAAGCTGATGAATAATCAAGGATCACCTCCTCCAAGCTCAGGAGCACTGCATCCCAACCAAGAGGAAGTCAGGCAAAACCACCAGAAGGCCTGCACAGATGAACAAGGTTCTCCTGGACGAACTCAGACAAAAAGGAAGCCTGCGGAGTTTGGAAGCAAAGATAGGTAGTGGGAGGAATGCAGAGATACTGTCCAAGCAACCAGGGATTAGTTTAGGAAAGCTAGCCTCGATAGAATAAAATCTGGGCAGGGACATTAAAGGCAACAAGAAGAGCTTCCATAGGTATGTCAGTGATAAAAGGAAAATTACACAAAAATGCGGGCCCTCTCTGAAAGGAAATGGGAGACCTAGTTACCCAGGATATGGAGAAGATTGAGGTACTCAATGATTCTTTTTGCCTCAGTCTTCACCATCAAGTGCTCAAGCTACACCACCCAAGTTGCAGAAAGCAAAGGTAGAGACTGGAAGAAGGAAGAACCACCCATGATAAGGGTACGTTCCCACTGAGTGGAAAAGGAGAAACATAACCCCCATTTTCAAAAAGAGAGAAAAGGAACACCTAGGGAACTACAGGCCAGTCAGTCTCACCTCTGTACCTGGCACGATCATGCAGCTGATCCTCCTAGAAACTATGCTAAGGCACATGGATAATAAGGAGGTGATTGGTGACAGTCAACATGGATTCACTGTGGGCAAATCATGCCTGACAAATTTGGTGGCCTTCTTGTCATGCCTCACAAGGTGGATATGGAGAAGATTGAGGTACTTAATGACTTTTTTTTGCCTCAGTTTCGAGACCATCTAAAGAACCTGAAGGTGAACAAGTATATGAGACACAATAAGATGCATTCACAGGTCCTGAGGGAACTGGCAGATGAAGTTGCTAAACCCCTATCCGTCATATTTGAGAAATCGTGGCAGTCTGGAGAAGTTCCCACTGAATGAAAAAGAGGAAAAAAAATCCCCATTTTTAAAAAATGGAAAAACAGAAGACACAGGGAATGACAGGCCAGTCAGTATTGCCTCTGTGCCCAGCAAGATCTTGGAGCAGATCCTCCTGGAAACTACGCTAAGACACATGTAAAATAAGGAGGCGATTTGTGACAGCCAATAGGGTTTCACTAAAGGCAAATCATGTATGACAAACTTGGCGGCCTTCTACGATGGGGCTACAGCATTGGTGGGTAAGGGGAGAGCAACTGATGTCATCTACCCAGACTTGTGCGAAGCACTCAACATTGCTTCACACAACATCTTTGTTTCTAAATTGGAGAGACATGGACTTCATGGATGGACTACTTGGTGGATAAGGAACTGGCTGGATGATGGAATTCAAAGAGTTGCAGTGAACGGCTCGATGTCCCAGTGGAGGTCTGCGACGAGTGATGTTACGTGTCGGTATCAGGACTGGTGCTGTTTAATATTTCTGTCGGCAACACGGACAACAGAATTGAGTGCGCGCTCAAAGTTTGCCAGTCAACAGGCTGAATGGAAGGGATGCCATCCAGAGGGAGCTTGACAGGCTTGAGAGGTGGGCCCATGCAAACTTCATGAAGCTTACAAGGCCAAGTGCAAAGTCCTGCACATGGGTTGGGGCAATCCCAAGCACAAATACAGGCTGGGGGATGAAGGGATTGAGCAGCCCTGACAAATGCAGGATTTCATTCTTATCAAATATTTCTCAGGGGGTGAGTGGGGAATAAAAATAAAAGAAATCCCACCTAGCTAGATCTGGACAGCAGGGACTCCCTACAGGCCTCAGAAAAAAAAAAATAAAAAAAAAAAATCAAAACAAACAGGAGATACGGCCATTTAAATCCTGAGATGACTTTCACTTTCTGGCTCGCTGCAATGGCAGAGTTTGTGGCCTAGCTGAGAGGACTGCACTAGCAGTAGCTATGAGAAAGCTGGGAAGGGACTTTTTACATGGGCATGTATTCATAGGATGAGGGTTAATGGTTTTAAACTAGAAGAGAGTAAATTTAGACTAGACATTACAAAGAAATTCTTTACAGTGAAGGTGGCGAGACACTAGAACAGGTTGCCCAGAGAAGTTGTGGATGCTCCCTCCCTGGAACTGTTCAAGGCCAGGTTGGATATGGCTTTGAGCAACCTGGTCTAGTGGAAGGTGTTCCTGCCCATGGCAGGGGGGTTGGAATGCAATTATCTTTATGGTCCCTCCCAACCCAAACCATTCTATGATTCTGCAATTACTAGGGAGATCACAATCTCAATGGGATTTAGCAACACATTTTATGTGTATAGCCATGATTGATCACCACCAAGTGCAAAGGTATTCCAGTTTCACTATAGCCTGATAGAAGTACTATGTTCCCATATTTCTCAGAAGACTTCATAGAACATTTAGAATGGTATCTATTCCAAGACTGAAACTTCAAGCACCAACATGTTAAAAAAATTTTTCCAGAAAGACTCCTGAGAGGATAGAGTTCTACATGAATATGGAGATCACCCTATCAGCAAACTGACTAGAAATCAGCTTGCTTCCTATTTCTTTCAAAGGAAATAAAAGAATAAAATATTGACTATCTCAAGAACTTACCTTCAGACTTCAACTTTGTAAGAACAAAAATCAGGTAGTTGTTGAAGTCTGGATACTGATTGAGTTGTTCTAATTTCTGAAGTGACAAACTATTAAGGAAATTTGAATCTTTACACACATTTTTACACATTTATAGTTTTCTGGATACTATGATTACCAAGTTTTGTATTACTGTGCAATTTCAAACAGCTGTTTCTACAAGCTCACAACATACAGAGTAAGAACAATCTGAAAACAGTTTCTGTAATTTTCATACAGAAGCAGTAGTTTTTAGTTATGTTGAAATTTGAAAAGAGAATCCAGGGACACAGAAATTAATAGATCCTTAATATTTTAAAGCCAAACCCAAAACAAACAGAAAACCCCACAAAAAACTCACCCCAAAAAAACCCAACCCCCCACCTTCCTCTGTACAGTTTTAGATTTCAATATTTACACTTAAAAGCCATCCAAACCTAAGAAATCCACCGAGACACAATCCTGCAACGTAATTTTTTTCTCCACCATAAATAAAAGCACTTCAGCATTATAATACAACAGCTATTGTGATTTTGATAAGCTACTCACTTTTAATATTAGTCATATACTTTTTTACGATGCTAACTAGCCACAGCCTGAGCTTTCAACAGTGACAGTCTGTTCAATTATAAACACCTAGATATCTGTACCAAGACAGTCATGCTTATCCATGGTCTCTAAATCAAATTTATCAAATCCTTCTGTACGCACTAATTTTCTAGAGTGAAACCTCTCTGAATAATTATCTTACCAGCAATATCAGCCTCTTCACTATGTCCTTGGGGAAACTGCAGGAAGAATTATATTACTGAACAGCTAGAAGGTACCTAGTTGTTTTTCTAAAATTTGTCATTACTTCTGCCTCAAATTTCTAAGTATTCTGCCACTGCTTGGCTAGAACAGTGATCCTTGTATCCTATTCTCAAGACCTGGTACTAATTAGCATTTTGCCCAAAAATATTTAAAGTCATGAGCATACAGTGTCATTGTTACTAAACCTACTAGATATCAGTATGGGAAGTAATCAAGCCGTTTAACAAAAAATTATTTTTAGAAGATTATTTGCTTCCTAGCCATTTACTTTACTTGCTGAATAGCTATATTTGTAAATATTCAAAACCTTAAATATTCAAAATTAATATTAAATAAATTATAATATTCATAATATAATATATATAAATATCATATTTATATCATAATATAAATAACATTCAAAAACCTTAGCCAAATGTATTTATCTTAGAACACTGATGGCCCTTCCAACGACCAACAGCCAGTATCGCAATCACAAACATAGGCATCTTCATTTTTAGATATTTAGTCTGCTTTCATCTAGTAACAACCTTGCTTAAGAAATCTGCCCTCTTGGCACTTAGTAAGAGAGTAAAGTATACTTATCACAGCCACAAGCTCCTTTGCTGCAAAACATACAGGAGATGAAATGTAAACAGAAGGATGGTCACATCACGTGAAAATAAAACAGAACATTCTACATGGCCCCTAGAAATGAAGAAACACGCATCCAAAGACTGTTGTCAAAGGTGACATGCCAAAGAGCTCTTTCAGGAACAGCCAAGAAGTAGGATATCACATTTCTAAATTTTTTTCTTCTTCAAGTTTCAGAAACATAATCACCAAAACAGTCAGTCAAACATTACTAACAACTGTGAATTCCAGTGGCTCGAATAAGCACATGCAACCAGAAAGAAAGAACAGCATTAAATAGAAAATTAATTAAAAAACACCCAGTTGGTCTAGGAATTAAAGAATAACTTACAGATCATTTTTTTTAAATAGTTTCTTCACCCACTTTTTCTTTTTTACTCCAAGAAACATCTATGTCCTCATTTGAAAAATGTTTGAAAGCTTTACCAATTCATAAATTTGTTAACAAAGTACTTTGGCTAGCCTATGCTGCTCCCTTCATTACATTTGAGTTCTAAACACATCAAAAGTCCGTCAAAGAATATAAGAGAGTCAACACACTGATAACCTTATTTTAAAACGATTATGGATTGAAAGTACTTGAAATTTGAAACTATTAATCACCATCCTACTTGGAAATACTGCTAAGTAACGTTCCACAATACAACAGCCATCACAAATTTTTGTGGAACCAATCTCAAAGGATACCTTTTTAAAACTATAGGACATGGCCTGTCAAGTTGCATTAGAACATTTTCCCAAACTGATAATACAGGTTAAAACACATCACTTATCTAACCTTTACAGGTCACCATGAGGACCTCCTCGATTAAAAGCACAGGTATTTTAGCACAGCAAGGAGTTACCACCGCCATTTAAGAAGGATTTCAAATAGCAGCTAACAGCACTTTAAATTTCTACTCATCTTCAAGACAGACAGCACTGCTTATATTGCCCATCCTGCACATACACTACTATTTAAAAAACAAACAATCAAAAAAAACCCAAACCCCACCCAACACACTGTTGCTATAAACACTTTTGAAATGCTACTATTTGAAATACTAAAGAGCACCTGTTTGTTTGGGGATTATCATAACACTTAGCCAGCTCTGTATAGTATTTTTCAAAGGAAGCAATACCATCTCAAGAATCTAAAATATAGTTGCAAGAAGATGAAAACTACCTTCATCTTTCCAATAAGAAGTCTTCTGAAATTTGACCATACCCATTAGGAAAGGGTAGAAGTCAAGCAAATTTGGCTTCAAGCTAAACTCCCCAAATAATAACTTTGTGTATATATATATTCTTATCTATGTAAATGTAGCTTTATGTGAAGACTTGCGAGCAAATGCCTTAAAAAGGGATCAAGATGCTACACTTGTATCCTCAAAAATTTCCTCTCTCAATCTTATTCCTTAAAACATTGCTATTTCATCACTTCTACGATCAAGACAGATTTGGGGGGCACGACTAAAACACCACCCAAACCTCAAGCCAACAATCTACAACAATAACAAACTGCACTGCAAAACTGGACAAAAAGCCTCATACAGTAGATTTTCCCCTTCTTGTAAAATGTAAAGAGCGTAACGAGCAGTACGCTCAGGACTCTAGGGAAGCAGAAATCTCACAACATAACAAAACACAGTGTGAGAGACAGCAGGCCAATGAGAGCAAGCAGGCAGCAGCTCCACTAGAAGCACTCCTCCCACGACCTACGTCTTTCGCCTTAAATGCCAGCGCCAGATTAGGAAGCCCCTGCTTTGGCACAGGGGCGACGAGTACCCCGCGCCCCACCACCAACTCATCCCGGGGGACAGCAGCGTCCCCCACCCCCAGCCATCTCAGCAGGATCCGCCATAGAGGTCTGCACTCTCGCCACGGCTAAGGACTGGGCGCTGGCAAAACGGCCCGACGTGGGGAAACCGAGGAAAGCAGCAGATACCGAAGCAGCCACACCAGAACCACGGCTTTAAAAAGAAAAAAACCCGAACCTTGGCTCCGAGCTCGCAACAGGTGTCCAGGCTACCAGCGGGGAAAGATGGCTCTGCAGCCCACAGGCCGCCTCTGCGGTTCAAACGCCGCGCCGCGGCCCCTAGTTCTGGCAGAGACTCGGCCCACAGCGGTCGCTGTGGCGGATCCCCGGGCAGGCCCGGCCGCCACTGTCTGCCACAGTGTCAACCTGTACCCGCGCTGCCCCAACCCAACGACCCCAGCTTCCTCAGCATTCGCCCGGGACGCTGTGACCCCGTTCTTCCTGCCCGCCCCACCCGCCCTCACGGCGTAGGCCTCGACCAAGGATACGTGTTGCACGGCTCTCTGCGTGGTGGTGTCTGGGGACTGGGACTCCTTGAGCAACTGCAGAATCTGTTGAAGCCCCTGTTCGTCGGGCTTCCACTCATACTCCATCTTGGCTTGCTGAAAAACAAAGCGGCCTCGGTTAGCGGCACAGCAGGCCTCGGGAGGGAGGGGAGAGGAGAGAGAGGGAGGGAGGGAGCGAGCGAGCAAGCAAGCAAGCAAGCTAGATAGATAGATACGCGGCGCCCGGCCCGCTCTCACCCGCGCACACCCCCGAAACCGTCCCAAGAGACGGGCAGCACTAACCCGCTCCTGCTGCCGCAGCCCGCTGTACACGGCACTAAACGAACTGAGTCACGGCAAATTAGCAATCTGGCCCTAAGAGCAGCGTCGCGTCCTCCTAGGTCCTAGCGCTGGGCACGCCTCCGCCCGCCCGAGCCGCCTTCGGCCCGCCAGCACCGCTTTCAGCCTTCCCCCAACGCGTCTCAAACTGTAAAGACGCTGGCGGCGACAAAATACGAGCGAAATTTCATGAAATCACACAACTAATGCAACCACCACCATAGAGTATGCTATTAAACTCAGCCTGATCTTCACAAGCAGAGGGAGCAGCAGGCCAAAAAGAAAGAGCCCCAGGAAACAAAACTCTCCACCCTCAGCATACCTCCCCCTTTTATAATGCATATGACATAAGTGGATATGACAGGATACACCTGTCAGTCAGTTTGGGTCAGTTGCCCTGAATTATGCTCCCAGCTGACTTGGGGCTTCTAATGGCCTGCCCTCGATGGCTGGCCTATGATTCTGTCCCAGTGAAACCAGGACAGCAGGACATCCAGTGATCAGCTGTGGGGTTGGCTGATGCAGATCCAGCAGATAGGATGGCCCAAAGAGCCACCAGTTCAATTTCCAGCACATACAGAAATCCCAGGAAAAAAAATTAGGTGACAGGAATGCGGAAGGTTGCTTATAAACTAGGACTGACTACAAGTCCATTTTGCCTCAACAAGTATTCTCCCAAGTGACAAGTGATGAAAAAAAAAGCTTTTCTAAGCTTCTTCATTGAGCTTATCACTAAATACCCTTTTTCTTTGGAATAAAATGTTAAAATTCTTATTAAATATACAAGAATACAGAACAACAGAGCAAAGGACATTCTGGGAAAGACACAAAGATATTTTGCATTGTGTTTCCTTTGATGCAATAAGGCTGGAGAACCCAAGAAGTCTAAGGGCAAAAGTAAAGACCAAGGTAAAACACAATTTTACAGCTCCAGAAGTAGTTTCTATCCAGTTGTCTCTGTAACTGCAACTGAACAGAATCCCAAAAGTCTATAGAGATTTTTAAAGTCTTAAAGATTATTTCTCCTGAATATTATGGTCCTGCAAAGAATATCAGATGCATTAATAGAAAATACATATTTTATTGTTGCTGTATCTTAATGATCTGCATTTAAAAAACAAAAACTGAACTTCAAAAATAGAACAAAATAAATTAATGTTCTTGTCTCCAAGACAAAGCACTTAAATTGCAAAATTGTCTCCCTGACTTAGATCTGTCACGGGTCTGTAGAATTAACACAAGTTGAGAAACAAACTTTAGAATGAAATTCCTGGAACTCCTCTAGACCACCACGTGAGATAATCATAAATCTTAAAGGCAGTGGTAGTTTTGGAAAAGAGTTGGCTTAAAATCTTTTCAAGATCCTGAAGTTTTCAGAAGATGACAAAGGGTCTCTCTGTACTTGTAATATGAGCAAGCTTCCACAGCTAAAAGAAAGACTATTTGAAAACTATGTGTTCTTAAAAAAGGCTTATCCTAGACAGCAACAGGATAACCTAGGACCTTGCAACAGACACACGTGCAGTTAAGACGCATATCATTTCAAGCTTTCTGTAAAGGTTGGCAAAGCAGCCATTTAATGTTGTGCTAATTTGGGTGGGGTTTTTTAATTATGAAGAGACACTTAAGTAGGGGGGAAAAAAACCAAACTAATTTCAGGTTATCAAAAGCATTTGAAGCTTTGCAAAAGGTTTTAAGAACAATGAGGAAGCAATCACATAAAATAAAGATACTTATTTTCACATTAAAAGAAATCTATGTGGGCTTCTAATGAGCTTCATCTCCTTTCACAGAATTGTCACAGTTGGAACAGACCTCCAACATCACCGAATCCAACCGTCAACAACCCCCGCAAATAAAATAAAATAAAATACATTTATCAATATAGGTATCACCATGCCCACTAGAGCATGTCCTGAAGTGCCTCATCTACATGGCTTTTAAATACCTCCAGGGACGGTGATTCCACCACCTCCCTGGTCAGCCCATTCCAGAGCCTGACTACTCTCTCAGTAAAGACACTCTTCCTAATATCTAGTCTAAACCTCCCTTGGTGAAGCTTCAGGCCACTTCCTCCCATCCTATCATTATTCACTTGAGAGAAGCCAGCACCCGCCTCCCTACAACTTTCTTTCAGGTAGTTGTAGAGAGCAAGGAGGTCTCTTCTCCTTAGCCTCCTCTTCTCCAAACTAAACAATCCCAATTCCCTCAGCCTCTCCTCATAGGACTTGTCCTCCAGACCCTTCACCAGCTTGGTTGCCCTTCTCTGAACTCTCTCCAGCAACTCCCATGTCTTTCTTGTAGTGAGGGGCCCAGAACTGAACACAGTACACGAGGTGCAGCCTCACCAGTGCCAAATACAGGGGCACGAGTGATGTAAACACTTTGAAAATACAAAATATGTCTCTCGAATCAGTATTTTTTCTGCTCTTTTTAACATATATCAAACAATCCCAATTAACAGATTTCTTCCCCAAACTTAACTACCTTCTGTTTTATATCATGCTTGACAGGCATCTAAAAGATAAGACTGCTTATCAGGTCGCTTCCTGGTACATGGCCCAGACAAAGATAATAAATTTAGCAAGGTAACAAGGACTGAAAAATAGTAATAAATAAAAAAGAAGTTCTTGGGATGGCAAAATCTGTGTTATCTTTAGCAAGTCTGTGTGCCAGTGATTTATGAAAAGACAGAACCCCTTCTACTGTATAAAACTCCAAGAGAAAAAGGAGAAGCTGCGGGTCTTCTTCCCCCCCCTTCTCTCTCGACACTTCGGCTACGGGACAACAGCAGCGGAGGAAAGGACAAGCGGAGAGCATCAACCCCCCCCACTCCAGCCAGAGACCAGGATCGGGGACTGTGATAAAATCTTAATTGCTCCCTCGTTTTCTTTACTTTTCTTAACAACTCTTCTCTCCAAAGTAACGAGTCGTGTTTACCCTTTATTAACAGTGATATTTTGTTTCCCCTTTCCTAAAATAAATCCTTGTAACTTGCTTAAGTTTCAAAACGTGTTACTGTGCAATTTCCATGGTTTTCTCTGAGTAGTGGCTGCATTTTCCTCATAATCAAAATATTAAAATAATAACTCGGATCACGACATTAATTGGCGTCACGGACAGGATAATATTGAGGAAAAATCAGAGCCTACTCTTAGACGCCTGAATTGCAAACTAACCCATAAGGATATTTAAAACAATTTAAATGGAATCTGTCGGTTGTTCTGCTGGGTCTAGTGGGCTGACTTTCTATAAAGAAGATGAAGTTAGTGAAGCCGCTTTGGTTCGCCCATTCTGGGAATTTCTCAAAACCCATAACTATACCCCGAAGAAAACTCTCTATGATATGATTTATAAAAGTTATAAGAGTGGAGATTTTGTTGACCTTGCTAAATCTATAACAATATTAGAAAACAAATCTGCTCTGGATAAAGAAACCAAGAAACATGTGAAAAAAAAGGGTTTAGACTTTTTTTATGCTCGTGCATTTTTCACCTTGGCTACTATAATTTGGCAGGAGAATGAAGAATTGCGCCAAAAATTAGAAAATATTGAAAGTGGCGTAAACTCTTTAAAATCTGAGGAAATGCCAGGGAAATCAAATTCTGAAATCAGTACTGATCTTGGTCCGATGCTGGAAGGTAATACAGCTGCGTCTGAATATACAACAGACGACGGGGAGCATATCTCTCCTGAACGACCCCGTAAAAAAATGGTGCGTTTTGCACCCAAAAAGGGGAAAAGCAGACCCTCCATTTTAAAAACAAAACCCCAGCCAAAACCTACTAATACCCAGGAAAGTATCTCTTCCGACTCCTCGGAGGGAGAAGTAGCTCAACTGCGCCACTTGGTCAACAGTTTTATAAAAACTGGAACCAAGAAATTTAAAAAATTAGAGGAAAAAGTAAATCAGATTGCCATTATGAGCGAGAGTGCCTCAACAGCTTCATCCTCTTTTCATGAGTCTTCTGATAGCTCGGAAGATGAGAGCATGCCTATACCTCACAAACGCCTACGTCCTGTGATAAAAGTAGAACACACACGTGACGTAGAAACAGGATTTGAACAAGTTACTCACAAAGAGTTCCCATACTCTCCTCTGGAGCTGACCCAACTAAAAAGACAATTTAGAAAATTGCCCTTGGAAACTGATATAGATTATGTCGTGAGAGTTTCAGCTTCGGGTGGAGATAATATCTTGATAATATTCTTTTTCGGATACGAAAAAGAAGCTTCAGGCGTTTGGGGTCCGGGAATAATTCTAATTACCGGTAATAACCGAGCCCCCTGGTCCCTGACGCAAAGAGCGGCTTATAATGTGGGTTTCACTGACCCCATAGCCAGGGGAGAACCCCATGTACTGCATGGAGGTCTCTCCCAGTTATGGGATAATATTCACAAAGCCTGCATAATTCAACTGATATATGAACATGCTTTGGTGATGAAACAAGAGGACCCACTTACGCTGAAAATAAAACCTGAAAGAATGGATATCTTAATCTGAGGCTTACCTGCACAATTGCAGAATCAAGCCCTACAGATTAAGACTAGAATTGAAACATCACAAAGCACAGACTATACCTGGTCTGATCTGCTCACAGAATTGATAGAATTTGGACGTAAATATGTGGCCCCCGAAGCTGACACTGCTTCTGTAAAAGTTTTCCAAACTTCTGCAAATTATAATAATAACCAAAAAATGACTTATGCTGCTGCCACTGCCATGCCTCCCCAAATTCCCCCTTACCAGCAGGAGGAATCAAGGGGTGAATGGACAGTTGTAAACAGAGGAGGCCGATGGAGAAATAATAACAACAGAAATAACAACAACAATAATTATAATAACAATACTAACAATAATACTAACCCCCGTCAAAATAGGACCCCCCGAGACAGAAATAATTCACCACCAGGTGAACTGGGACCTTTTGCAAAGCTTAAAGAGGATGCTAAGCGAAAAGGCATCCCTCCTTCACTTTTGAGTCACAATTTTACCTATGGCCATCTAAAAGCCTTGGTAGAAGAGTGGCCCTCCAGGTCAAAATCAGGGGAAAGGCCTGGAACTTCCCAAAATTCGGGAAACTAAAAAGCCCTCTCTCTGCTACTAAAAGGAAAGGCAAAACACAGCAGAGAGAGGAGACAAACTCTGATCCCAGTTCAGTAAATTATACTGACCTCCTGAATAAGCCCCGGGAAACCATCCCTACAAAGCAAAATGATCAATCAAATTCCAAAATGTCCAGCCCTCTGAAAGACTGGCAAAATGTGCTAAGATTAACCTTAAATAAAAAAGGTGATTTAGAACTTACTTGTGCAGTAGGACCAAAATGTTATCCTGTAACATTTGTGATTGACACAGGAGCTCAAATTTCCACCCTAAAATCTGATGTGGCCAAAAAATGTGGCATTAATTCTTCTCTGAAACCAATATTTGTGAGTGGCGCTTTGGGAAAGCCTGTGTTACAAAAGACTGCTAAAGTTTCCTTGAAGCTACCGGGAGATGAGGAGTTAATCCGAACCCAGATGATTGTGGATAACATTCCTTACAATTTGTTAGGAATGGATGTATTGATTGGCAGGTCATGGAGAGATGAAAATGGATGCTATTGGAATTTTGGTACTCCCACACTTAATGTTAGACTGCTAAAAAATGTTCCTCGCCTCCCCCAAAGCAAAATTACAAATGTTAAACAGTATTCTATTCCCTTAGCAGCAAAAGAAGGTATCAAAGAAGTAATTTCTGACCTGAAAGAGAGAGGTATAATTGTGCCTTGCCATTCACCTTACAATTCTCCAATTTGGCCCATAAGAAAACCAAATGGCAAATGGAGAATGACTGTAGATTATAGAAAATTGAATGCTAATACTGAAAAATTAACTGCAGCTGTCCCAAACATTGCAGATCTGGTGCTAGAAATCCAGGAAGCAGCTCACCCAGTGCTTGCATCTCTGGATGTAAAAGATATGTTTTTCCAGATTCCAACTGACCCTGAAGATCAACAATACTTTGCTTTTACCTGGGATGGCTTACAGTATACCTTCACCAGGTTACCTCAGGGCTATAAACATTCTCCCACGCTGGCCCACCATGCTCTATCACAGGAGCTGGAAAATATCACAGAAATAAAAAATAACCCAGATGTGAAAATTTACCAATACATTGATGATGTACTGATTGGTGGTAAAACTGAGCAAGCTGTGAGAACAGTTTATGATGCCATAATTGGGCACTTAACAAGCTTACAAATTGAAATACCTGAGGAAAAAAGACAGCCTCTGTCCCAAGAAACCAAATTTCTAGGGATCAGCTGGAAAGCTGGAACATGGACCATTCCTACTGATACACTTTCTCACTTAGGGGAAATAAAAGCACCCACAAATAAAAAGGAATTGCAGGAAATTATGGGGACTTTGCAATATTGGCGAAAGCACATACAAGACTTGTCAATTATTGCCAGGCCTCTATATGACCTGCTGAAAAAGCATCGCCTATGGGAGTGGAATCACAACCATGAGGAAGCTTTAAAGCTTTTACTCCTAGAGGCACAAACCTTTCAGACCCTGGGACCCCTCCACCCTGATGATCCGATAATAATTGAATGGGGTTTTTCCAGCACGGCAGTATCTTATCATTTCTGGCAACAAGGTCCGTCCGGAACTACCAGGCCCATCTCTTTTTATTCAGTCATTAAAAGATTCAGAAAAGAGATATACCATTTTGGAAAAAGGCCTTCTCACAGTGAGTACTGCCCTTAAGGAGATAAGTAAAATAATTAAAAAACAAAATGTTATACTGCAAGGACCCTTTAAAGTGCTTAACCAGGTATTATCTGGTAAACCGCCCCCCTGATGGGATTTCTCAGAAAGGAACGATCAGGAAATGGTACAGCCAGATTGAATATTTTGCTGAGCTGTTTCAAATTGTGGAAGGGCCAGAAAAGCAGTTGAAAATTCAGGAACCCCTTGAGTCCACAAATGAAAAGGATTTACTGATGAAAACTCCTAGCCCCATTAAGGAAGCCCCAGAATTTGAAAGCAGTATGCATAATGCTTGGTTCACTGATGCTTCTTTCAAGACAGGGAAAAACATGGTTTTTTAAATCTGCTGCAATTAAACCCTCCACAGGAGAACAAATAATAAATCAAGATGAAGGCAGTGCACAAGTAGGCAAACTGGATGCTGTTTTGAATGTATTTGTAAAAGAAAAAGCCACTACAGAACCTGTATATATCTATACAGATTCTTTTGCTGTATTTAAAGGCTGTGTTGAATGGGTAACTTTTTGGGAAATTAATAACTGGGAAATTAATCATGTACCGGTATGGCATACAGAGAAATGGAAGGAAATTCTGCAAATTGCTAAACAAAATCCCAATTTTCATGTAGGCTGGGTACCTTCTCACCAATCTGATTTGAAAGATGAAGCAAGCAAATATAATAACCAAGTTGATGAATTGGCAAGAATTAATGTAATTGAAATCAGAGATGCTCTTAACCAAGGTGAAGTCCAAGAATGGGGAAATTGTTGGAATGGCTTCATTGCAAAAGGGGTCATTCTGGTATCTTTGATTTGTATAAAGAAGCACAATCACGTGGATGGTCTGTGTCGCGGGAGCAATGTAAAACAATTATTTCTGCTTGTGATTTGTGTAAAATTCGGTTGGGAGAACACCCCCTAACAGCTGATAACTTACACATCAGAGATGGTAAAACATTATGGTCTACTTGGCAAGTAGACTATATAGGACCCTTCCGGAGGTCAGGAAACAAACAGTATGTCATTGTAATGGTAGAAGTTATATCTGGGTTAGCTTGTGCTGAAGCTTATGCAAAAGCAAATGGGGAAAATACTGTTTCTTTCCTGAAAAAAGTCTTTGGAATTTTGCTTAAACCTAACAGTATAAAATCTGATAATGGGACTCACTTCACTTCTCACTTGGTCCAGCAATGGGCAAAAAGTGAAAATATTAACTGGACATTTCATATTCCATATCACCCACAGGCGAATGGGATTGTAGAACGAACAAATGGGTTGATAAAAAAGCTCCTTAGGCCTCAGGAAAGCAAATGGGATGAGAGGCTTAATTACGCTATTACCACAATCAACAACCGGTGGGGTGTTAATGGTTGTCCCAGGCTTACAGCATTCTTTCCCGAATCGCCTAATCAACATAGCAACACAGAGACAACGCCTCCCAGAAACTTCAAACAACGCCTGCAACCTGGACAAACTGCTTATGTAAACTTACTGAATACAGGTAAAATTAAATTGGTTTTGCAGAATCCACTGAATTCAAACACATGGGTGGCGACTGACATGAATGATAGACAACACAAAATTAGTACAAACTGGATAATCTGTGTGGAATAAGGGTAAATTATCTTTTTACCCAGTGTACTATAATCCAAAATTTTCTTCTTTGGTCCTTTTGTGTAATTAGGTTTTTGTGTATTGGGACACAATGAGGTTGAATTAATGTGACTACAGATATCAGTAATCCTAGGACATCAAAACAAAATGACCCTGGTGTACGTTTTCAGAATTGGGTACTCTGAAACTGACACTGGAAGAAATTACTTACTGCTGGCGGGGAGGCTGGCCACCTCTTTAGCCTAGGTAAAGTAATTTATAACATCATAATTTTCTCCATGCTTGCTCTGGGATTGCCGTTATCTGTAATACATTTTATGTGTATGAAATGTACCTATGTTTTTGTATGTGTATGAAATGTGCCTATGTTATGTACTTATGATTATTGCATTGTATTTATTTTATAATTATTGTAATCCCTATATTTATTATTACTATTGCTATTGTTATTATCAACTCGCATATATAATCGACATCTTCTCTTTCTCAATTATTTGCTGAGATTGTGTAACACTCAGTATTCTCCCTTGATTTCTATACATGTTGTAAATGAAAACAGTTGCCATGTACAGGCACGTACTTTATTCATGTGAAATTGATCCTTTGTAAGTTTTCATGTATGTTCACTGCTACCTTTCAGGCTTTACATGTCAGTAATATATCTAGATGATTGGTTGCAAAACTTCCCAATGCTGGAGCAAGACAAAATACAATTTCTTTTTCCTTTTGTATATTTATATATATGTATCATCCCAACAACACGCTCCCATGGCCTCAAAACCCACGGGGTGAGGTGACATGGTGAGGTATATACGATGTGGCAAATGTGTGGTACAACAGGCTGTAGCCAGAAAAGGAGTCTCTTGTCCGGGATCGACGCGTTGATACGGTGATATAGACTCGTAGGATGTGATCTGAGTCTATTGCCCACAGTGCGGAACTAGCAAAGATGGTCTGCTGCTATGGAAGCAACCAGCCGCTCTCTCAGCTAGCTCTAGAATGAGCTGCCTCAGTGGGTGTGAGCCTCACTATTTATTGGCCCCATGGTCTTGCACATGCTCCATAGGGGCCCTGCCCTGACTGGGCACAGGTGGAGTTGATAGCGGCTCACACCCACTTCTTGATGATCAGAGGCACCTGGTCTCTCTGTTCCACTACATTTCCCCCCCCTTTTTTTTTTTTTTTTCTTTTTTTCAATTTACACAATTTACAATGACAATTTTAAGGGGAAAATTTTTTGTTTGTTTGTTTTGTTTTTTTTTTTTGTTTTGTTTTTTTGTTTTTTTGTTAAAAAGGGGGGGGGGCATAATCAAAAGTCATAAATCAGGTATGTTGGTCGTTCCTTGGAGGTCTATTTGTGGCAGGGCGCGTCCACTTACTGGGCACCCAGAGGGGTCCGTGGTCCGTGGATACGCAACTATAACCCCTCCCGGTGAACAACAGCGGTTTTGGCCCTAGCCACTGGCCTGTCGAAGGATCTTTATAGTAGATCTGTACGTCCGGCATGCGATTGATCTTTTGTGAGGAGTAGTGCAACAGCACGGGGGGTTGCTCTGAGTCGCGGCTTGGGCTAAGAAAATTTAATGTGAAAAGTATCTTGCCCAGCCGCATCTGTGGGTCCGTCTCCTTGCTGTCCTTCTGTTTCTGTAGGTATGTCTTCAGGGTGCGATGAGCTCTTTCTACTATCGCTTGACCTGAAGACGAATGGGGGATTCCCGTGATGTGCTTTACCCCCCAAGTAGCAAAGAATTGTTGGACTTTCCCGCCTGTATAGGCGGGTGCGTTGTCGGTTTTTACTACTTGGGGGACCCCCATGACAGCAAAACAGTTTGTTAAATGACGGACCACATGTAGAGCTTTCTCCCCCGTTTGAGCTGTTGCCCAAATCATTCCAGAGAAAGTATCCACCGTTACGTGGACATACTTTAATCGTCCAAATTCTGGGACATGGGTGACGTCCATTTGCCACGTCTCGCCAGCTTGCAATCCACGCGGGTTTACTCCCATACCCAGGGCCGGACCAAATTGCGTGCATTGGGGGCATGCTCTAACAATTCCTTTAGCATCCTCCCATGGTATAGAGAACATGCGCTTTAATGCCCTGGCGTTTTGATGAAATAGGGAGTGGCTGTTCTGAGCCTTTGCAAACTGGCTCACCGGGCTCTGAATCCCTAGGCTGACCAGGGAGTCAGCCTTTGCATTTCCCTCACCCAGTCCCAGGGATGTTTTATGACTTCGAATATGAAGGATACAGCAGGGCTCTGTTCGGACTTTCAGTGCACGTTGTAGCATGTAAAAGAGTTCTAGCAGACGCTTATTCCGTACTGGTTTAATAATAGCATCTTCAATACAGTTTGCCACTCCGACTGCATATTGTGAATCGGAGACTATGTTGAGGGGAGCCCGTTGCCACTGTGTGAGAGCCCAAATAATGGCCAGTAGTTCCAGCATTTGTAGATTGTCTTCCGCAGTACCCGGAATCAGATGATGTTTCCACCGACCTTTGTCTTGCCATACACAGGCGGCCGTTTTTGATCTTTTTTCGGCATCGGTGAATACCGTAATGCCGGACACTGGGCGCTCTGAAACCGATGGACGTTCGATCCACTGGAACTGGCTGATCGCTTGCAGTCGTTTATGTCTTGGGCCTCCGTGGCGGACCTCCCCAGAATAACCGAATAGTGCCAGTTGTAGAGCCTTTTAAAGACTTGAGCAAGTATTTCTGGCTAGTATTCAAAGGGTTAAGGCAATGACCAGATAGCAGCCTTTTGGCACCAAGCTCCTCCTTGTGGGAAAACACCATGAGAACAGATGGAGCTACATGAGATAAAGGTGGTAGGAATGGAGTGGTGTCAGCCTGTGAATTGTTGGAGGAGTCTGGTTTCTTGAGAGTGTTATGATGTGGTGCCAGGTACAGGCTGTGGGAATGGTTTTGTTAAGATTATTGTGTTAGAACAAAGTATTTTTAAGTATGTAACAAACAAATCTATAAATCATTCAGTAGATAACGGGTGTCTATAAATCTGTAGCAAAACACAATTCTGTCTCTGGCTTGGTCTCTCTGGGCTGAGTTGATTTGGTGGCTTAGTTGTCTTAGTCTTTTTTTAATAAGAATTCTGCACAATAAGGTATTTTGATTAAGCATAAGCAGAGTTTGTGCCTTTGTACCCCCTGACACCTCCGCAGAAGGAAGGATATAGCTGTATGAACAACCTGCTTAACAATGGCTCACATGTCCCCCAGGAACTGCCTGCAAATAGATTTCATCTTGCTTTCTCTTGTACTTTTCAGTTTCCTGTTTTCTCACAGTTGTTTTGCACAGTTGACAGTTTTTCTCCCTCTCCTTCTCTCTTTGAGGAAATACCCTTTTTACAAATAAATAAATAAATAAGAAAAGAAGAAGAATGCAAGGGAAAGAGAGCACAGCAGTAGCCTTTCTACTTCACCACATGCAATAGTTTTCTTTACCTGTTTCTCACAGCAAAAAAAATCATGAGGTGTCCCTTCTGTTTCCTCATCTAGCTGCAGCCTGGATCTGTTTGGTTTTTCTCTGATGAGTGAATTTCTCTATAGCTTTTAAAGGTCCATGATTCCTTGTTTATTTCTGTTTTAAACAAAAACACTGGAGTTCTGAAGGAGTTGCACTAACTGGTACAATAGTGCTACTTCTGATTTGCAGAGGAAGCTCCTATGAAATTTACAGTCGTTTTTAGTGCTGAAGTCAATAATTTTCAAACCTGTAATAAAGAGTGCAATGAAGTTTTCTCCAGCATTCTGCAGCATATGTTTTGAACTCCACTTTTTCTCATCTAAAAATACATGTTTAGATTAATAGTCAAAAATGAAGAAAATGTGAGAGTTAGGCACCTTGGGAAGACACAAAACAGACTGACAAATCTAGAAGGGTGATACTTTATGCTGTGGTTTAGGAAGACAAAATATAGTGTTGAACTAATTCAGCTTTTCTACCAAACTGTACTGAAGTCCATTTCATCCACCAGTGCATTGAAGTGTGTTCAGCAGACTTGCAGCTGAGATCTTTCTCTTTAGGGCTTGAATTTTATTTTGTGTAAACTAGAGAGCCTAACAAAAGGTCCATGAGTAAACCATGTAGTACCTTCTATCCCGAGATCTCTTTCACGAGCTTTTTATCTCCGTGAGTGCTAAGGTGCTCTGTGGCTAGTTCTTCTGCAGTTCCCTCCCATGCAACTGGCTCTGGGTCATCTTTTATATTCTGCTCATCAGTGCTCACATCCCTGTCTTGTCACAGAGGAAGAAAATCTTGTACAACTTCCTAGTTTGTTCTGCAGACTCAGACTGTAGTTTCAGCACTGTGAACCCCAGCTATCTCTGAGTTGTTGTCTTTCAGCATGTGCGCCTGAAACGTGCTCCCTTTGACCTATGAATCATGGAAATTCATCTGAAACTTGTCTTGTGCCTTTTGAAAGGGACATCTTACCCAGATACCATGTCACACGGAACTATGGTTCTGAAAACCAATTTTTGTATCTGAATTTCTTTCATTTTTCTGCCACGCCTCTCCACTCTAGTACCTTTTCCTCATGTCCACAGAGGAGAATTCAGGACAGGAACACATTACACATCCCTAAGACTGTGCAGTACTGGGAAATGGAAAAACTATTACCTTTATTCAGAGACACAAAGGAACTATCCTTTAGGAAGTCTCTCTTCATTATGAAGAAAGAGAAATAAATGTTGCCTTGACAGAAAAAAAAAATGTTCCTACCAGACCCATTTTACTACTCAATAACTTATAAAGATACAGATTTGCATCAAATACTCTAGCCATTCATTTGTTCAACCTGATTTTCCTTGATTAACAGTTTATACAAAGAAACAACAACCTAGCAAAAGCTGGTGAGAACTCAAGGCAGCCAAGCAGATAACCAGAAGCCTTCTGCTAAGAGGTATTAGAGAGGTATTATCATTTGTATTCTTGCATCCAGAGAAATACTGACACATCACAGATCATTGCAGCAGCTGTCAAGATACTCAGCTGGTGTTCTTGAGAATTTTCTGTGCTCAGTTATGCTTCTCCTCTTTGTTACCTCCCAGCACTTTCAGAATGCTTTGGGGGAGTTACTTTCACTGAATATTGGCATATTAGCTTGCTTTAAATGCAAAAGAGAGACAGTCCTCTTTCCTAAGTGGATGGATGACCCTTGTAATCTGATATCTTACTTTTAAAAACTAATAACTCATTTTGAGTAGTTATTCTTTTTTTATGCTGATAAATTTATCAGCACTAAATTTATTTCTAGAATGTTCCTTTTACCAAAATCAGAGAGCAAATTACAGAAGAGAACTGAAGTAAATATTTTTATAAAAGCAAGTGAATATTTCTAGACTTTTCCTTTTTGTAACATTGATTCAGCAATAGTTTTTATTTAAAAACAATAACACTACAAAATTTTATTAGTGAACTGCTTCCATTTTCACTCAAGAGATGGTTTAAAAAGCAAGGGATACAGGACTACTACTACAAGCATCATACCACTACCTACATTTTATCCAGATATTCCAGGTGATGGCTTTGTGAATTTGAATCAATAAGTAATGTAGCAGACTTCCTGTACTAACAAAATAAATTAAATCAAAAGTCAGATTGGACAAAAAATTTGGTGGAATATCAATAATTGCTTTTTAATAATTTTCTTCCAAATTAGTACACTGAGATAAGATTAATTTACTCAGTAATGGTGATTCTGGCTCATATAGTAATAAAGAACATAAAATAAAATTCTGATGGTAAAAGTATTTACCTAAAAACATTAGAAAAAAAGAGCTTAAGTAGAAAGCAAAGTTTGCAGAGGATAGAAATAGCTACTTGAATGTGAATAAAATTATAAATCCTGATACTGAAAGACCAGAAGATAAGTAAGGCTAGAAGCTTGTAATAGTGATGTTAAACTCGTATATCTTGATTCATTTAGATTGAAAAAAAATCCTTTAAGATCATCAAGTTCAACCATTAATTTAACTCTGTCAAGTCCACCACTAAACCATGTCCCCAAATGCCCAGCCTATATGACTTTTAAATACCTCCAGGGATGGAAACTCAACCACTTCCCTGGGCAACCTGTGCTTGGCAACCCTTTAAGTGAATAATTTATTCCCAATATCCAAACTAAACCTCCCTGGTGCAACTTGAGGCCATTTCCTCTCATCCTATCACTTGTTACCTGCTCTCTATTAATCTCTCTTTCCTCCCTGATAAAGAAAGAAGAGAGAATAAGGGAGAGAGACTTATGGGTTGGAAACTAAACTACACAGCTTTAATGAAACAGTAATGATAAATAGGAAAAATTACTAAACATATACAAATATACAGGAAAATTGATACCATGCTCCTTCCCCCCTTTTCCCCCAATAACTCTCACGTCACCACCAAGGCTGCAGGGCAGCCCTGGGGAAGTCCAGGCTGGACTCCTGGAGTCAGCAGCAGTCGGGAACTGGAGGCAGGAACACACAGATATGGGCTGGCATGGATCAGGACCACAGGCAGACAAACGGACGAAATCCTCCCAGGATGCCGAAGCAAACAGGGAACGGGTGAAGGAAGGGAAGCAGGAAAGGCAGGAAGGGCAGGAAGCCTGAAGCTGGAACCCTGGAAGCTGGCTTGACCCTCGTGATCCCTCAAATTTATACTGAGTATGACATATATGGGATGGAATACTCTGTTTGGTCAAGTCTGGCATCTATCTTGTCTGTTTCTCCCCAAAGGAGGGCTGCAGGTGGGACCTCTTTCTTCCTTCTGGAGGGTAAAATGTTCCTCAGAGCTGAGCAGTGTCCTTGGCTCTGCATACCAGTCTCTAGCAGTAACTATAAACATCAAGTTTTATCAGTCCTAGAAGCAGACACTGTCTGAGAAACTTGCTGTTAATTTCATCAAGTGCAACTGCTTACAAGAGAGTTAGCTAAAAGCAAAAGTACAAGACAGAAAATCACCTTCATCCTGGCTCAAACCAGGACAGTTGGTTACTCCGATGCTGGAATGTCAGGGCTGCTACCATAACATGAACTCAGAGAGAAGCCAGGCAGTTGCAATCCCTGGCCAAAGATGCAGGTATTGATCGGCATTTGGGGAAAAGGCTGGAACCACCAGCCTATGGAGACGAATCTTGTCAGCTGTAAGGGAGAGATATCCCTTTAAAGAGGAAATAAACTGCCCACAGGTAAAAGCAGCCACACTTGAAAAAGCTATCAGGTATCTGGAAGAATTGGCTGTACGAGATCTGATCTATAATGATGATAACATTGAAGATCCATATCACATGCCATGCCCTAGACCTATGTTGCAAAGGTTTGTGCATGCTGCATCACTACCTTTTAACCATACACTATCCGTAATGTTATGGGTTCCTGAAGAATTGGATGGAATTGTGGGTGATGTGATTAAAACAGCACGAGAATATGAAGATGCTGTCATGGCTCCTTGTGGGAAAAAACAGTCTGCGGAGGCTTAAGGATTCCATGTGCACATCAATATGATTATATGAAATCGTTTATTAACAACTTGCACTCACTTTATATAGAGAAGCCTTGTTTACACCATCTTATCATGCAGGTGGCTGTGTATTCCAATTACACATACCATTCTCATGGAACCTTCTTCTCACATAATTATTTTCCTCTTCTGTTGCCAATTAAGTTATCTCTTTCCCATTAGCTCATTCTCAGAAAGCCTCTAACTAGGCCTCAATAACCATTAACCCAATGTGGCCTAAATTGAAGTAAGTCAGGATTGCTCACAACCTGTATATTTCTGAACTGTTTCCCCAATATATTCCCATTTTTGTTTTTTGAGCAATTCTGACTTATTTCTTACGTAAGATAACATGCTAATGATATATTGTCATAAGCAGCATACTAATAATGCAAAAGCAATAACTTACCAATAATGCAAAAGAAATAATAACATACATACTGATGCAAAAGCAATAATAACATACTAGTAATATAAAAGCAATAATAAAATATATAACTGATAAGCCTTGCCTAATTAAATCTGTAAGCCAACAAGCTAACTGGTATATTTTATGATTTTTATCAATTCTTACCAAAGGCTTTTCCTCTTGCTATGTGTGATGCAAATGAAACAGCAAGAAACCCAAATTTCAAATTTTCCCTTATATTCTAGGCCTAATCGTTGCATTGACCAGTTTGATCACAAATGTTATTGATAAATCATTAGTACTCTCATGAGGTCACACTGTTTTTTCTTCTCATGAGGGTATACGCTCTTCCCTTTTCTTTCCTCTCTCTCTCTTTTTTTTTTATGATTGTATGAAAATAGTTTTATTATCGAATCCTCCTCCTCCTGAAAAAACTGTCAGCCCGCAGCTTGGACAGGAGCACCCTGTGCTGGGTTAGGAACTGGCTGGAGGGCCGGGCCCAGAGAGTGGTGCTGAACGGGGCTGCATCCAGTTGGCGGCCGGTCACTAGTGGTGTCCCCCAGGGATCAGTGTTGGGCCCAGTTCTGTTCAACATCTTCATTGATGATTTAGATGAGGGGATTGAGTCCATCATCAGCAAATTCGCAGACGACACTAAGCTGGGGGGGAGTGTTGATCAACTAGAAGGCAGGAGGGCTCTGCAGAGGGACCTGGACAGACTGGAGAGTTGGGCTGATTCCAACGGGATGAGGTTTAACACGGCCAAGTGCCGGGTCCTGCACTTTGGCCACAACAACCCCATGCAGCGCTACAGGCTGGGGACAGAGTGGCTGGAGAGCAGCCAGGCAGAAAAGGACCTGGGAGTCTGGATCGACAAGAAGCTGAACATGAGCCAGCAGTGTGCCCAGGTGGCCAAGAAAGCCAATGGCATCCTGGCCTGTATCCGGAACAGCATTGCCAGCAGGTCCAAGGAAGTGATTCTGCCCCTGTACTCAGCCCTCGTGAGGCCACACCTTGAGTACTGTGTCCAGTTCTGGGCCCCCCAGTTCAGGAAGGATATCGAGGTCCTGGAGCAGGTCCAAAGGAGGGCAACCAGGCTGGTGAAGGGACTCGAGCATAGACCCTACGAGGAGAGGCTGAGAGAACTGGGGTTGTTCAGCCTAAAGAAGAGGCGGCTCAGGGGAGACCTCATCGCTCTCTACAACTACCTGAAAGGAGGGTGTAGCCAGGTGGGGGTTGGGCTCTTTTACCAAACAACTTTCAACAAGACAAGAGGGCATGGACTTAAGTTGTGCCAGGGGAAGTTTAGGTTAGATATTAGAAAGAATTTCTTTACGGAAAGAGTGATCCGTCATTGGAATGGGCTGCCCAGGGAAGTGGTGGATTCTCCGTCCCTGGAGATATTTAAAAAAAGACTGGATGTGGTACTCAGTGCCATGGTCTAGCAACCGCAACGGTGGTTCAAGGGTTGGACTCGATGATCTCTGAGGTCCCTTCCAACCCAGCCAATTCTATGATTCTATGATTCTATGATTCTATGAATCATGTATTCTAATGGTTTCAAACTAAACTTGAAGAAATTTCTTTCTATTACACCACTCCCTTGCACAGTATTTTGCAGTGCAGCTTTGAGCATCTTTTAAACTCTTCTCTTAAATAATAGATCAAATTATAATCAATGTGCCCATCAAAGTAAGTTGTTTTAAAATATCTGGAGTTTGAATAAAAGCAGAGTAGTGACGCAACCTAATTGAAGCCAAATTATTTCTCTTTCATGGATAGCAAAAATCTCCCTTCAAAGAAAAGAAAATATCACTATCCTTCATGAGTAGCAGGTAACCCTCAAGTTACTGCCTACCAAAATTCAGGCCTGGACATTTGATGCCCAGAACAATGTAAAAATATTTCCCACTTCTGCTTCATACCTTTGAGAAGCCATTAGAGAAACTTTTCTTTTTTTTTGTCTTTTTAATGAGGCTATGTGGTGTCCTTTCCTCCCCCTCCCAGCAAGGCTCACAGCTACAGTATCTGCGGAGGCAGAGGCAGCACTTGCAGCTGTAGCAAGCTTGCTGGCAGCAATCGCCAGGCACACGAAGGGGGGTTGAAAAGCAGCCGCGGGAGAAAGAGGCGGGGCGGGGGGTTTCTTTCTCTCCGCAGCATTTCTCGGCCTCTGAAAAACATTCTCATGACTTTATCGTACTCCTTACCAATACATGATAAAAATTTAACAACACCTACGAAAAACTTTAAAAACCAAAACACTATTACTACTAAAATCTGGTGGAATCAGCCTGAAATAAAATAAATCAGTACAATCTCCCAAACCAAATACTTGTATCAGAAACATCATCACTGTAAATCCACATTTAAAGGCTTTTGTTTCCATGGTCGAACCCATCTGCTCGGTACCCAATGCACTCCAGTACCTGTAAGTAAGCACATATAACCCCGACCAGTCAGTTTCACCTCTGCCGGCCCTTCCCATTGTCCAGTGATGGAATTCTTGAATTCCACCAAAATTTTGTGGGAAGGTTCCAAAGCAAAGTCTGCTAAAGCTTTTTGGTGAATCAGTATCGGAGGTTCTGTATGTTCTCCTGTAAGGCGGAAATAGTTCATGACATATACAGTCTTACTTAACCGGTCCTGAGGAGGACTCCCTTCCTCCCCCCGTTTTTGTCTTTCAAGGAGTGTCTTTAGTACCGAATGGCAACGTTCCACTATTGCTTGACCCGTAGGGTTATGAGGAATACCAGTAACATGTTTAATACCCCATTGTCCACAAAACTGTCGAAAACGAACAGAAGTATAAGCGGGGCCATTGTCCGTCTTAATAGACTGAGGTACTCCAAGAACAGCAAAGGATACATATAGATGTCTGATAACATGTTTCGTTGCCTCAGCAGTCTGAGCAGAGGCCCAAACGGCCATAGAAAAAGTATCTATACCAACATGCACATATTTTAAGCATCCAAACTGTTGTACATGAGTGACATCCATTTGCCACAGTTCCAAAGACTTTAAACCTTTAGGATTAACTCCCATTCCAATACCAAGATCAACCTTTTGGCAATCAGGACAAGATTTCACAATTCCCTGGGCATCCCCCAGAGGTAAATGAAATTGCTTCGCTAGCACTTTAGCAGATTGATGAAAAAATGCATGAGATTGTCGAGCTTGTGAAAAAACATCAACAGAAGGACCAGTTCACGCTGGTGCAACTAAATGGTCAGCTCGGTTATTACCGATAGCCAGACCTCGGTCACTAAGATGACTCCGGATATGAGTGATAAAATAAGGATATTCTCTTTCTGCTAAGAGTCTCAATAACTTATGCAATAAGAAATACAAATGCTTATTCAAAATTTCCTTCAAAATGGCATGATACATTCTCAAAACAATACCTACTACATAAAGTGAATCAGCAGTATTATTCCACGTTTCAAAAACCCAAATAACTGCGGTAAGTTCAAGGGTTTGCAGAGTCAAATGACTTCCCTGGAATTAAATGTTCTTTCCATTGCCCAGGTGTCTCCTCCCAGGTAACAACAGCTTTACAGGATTTTCTTCCAGCATCCGTAAAGACCGTTAAGCCGTCCACTGGACTGTCAGACAAAAAACTACATGACTCCCACTGCATGTTAGATAAAAGTGGTAACAAGCAATATGAGGGGTAAGAATTCGTGATTTCCCCACCAAACTGTGCTAAGGCTATTTGCAGGTCTGTGGAAGTTCGAAGCAACCAAACCAAATAGTCCTGCATAAGGGGCAAAATGATCTGTTCTGGGTCCACTCCAGCGATGTCTTGACATCGTGCTCTGCCCTTTATAACAATTTGAGATAAAACTGCAACTCTTATTGTAATTGTTTTGCAAAAACGGATTGACAAAAAGATCCATTCTAAAATTCTTAAAGCTTGTGTTTTCTTAGCATCCCGTTGAGCTAATAACCCAAAAGGATGAACTCGATCTTGACCTGAATTTATTACCATTAACGTTATCGGCAACTCGGCTACAAAGCGAGATGCATGACACGTTAAAATTTTCTCCTGAATAACAGTCAAGGCCTTTTGATGTATGGGCTGTAACTCTCTTTTATCAGTCACATTAGACGTGGTACCCAAAAGATCAATCAAAGGCTGTAAATTATCATTAGTAATCCCACAAAGTGATCTTACCCATTGGATATCACCCACAAGTTTCTGTACATCACTTAAAGTATTAATTTCTGTTTTATAAGCAACCTTCTGTGGCTGTACTGCACTCCCTGTGATTGTCCACCCCAGATATTTCCAAGGCTCATGCTTTTGTACCTGTTCTGGGGCAATTTTTAAACCACGTTGTTCTACAATCTGTGTTACATGAGCTAAAACATCATCGTGGTTGAGTGTTCTCCCTGCAATTTAAATGTCATCCATATAATGATAGATAATCAACTCAGGAAATTGCAATCGTAAAGGCTGTAGGGCCCAGGCAACATAATTTTGACACATTGTTGGGGAGTTCTTCATTCCCTGCAGTAAGACAACCCAGTGATATCTTTGTGCTGGCTCAGCCTTATTAACAGAAGGAACTGAAAAAGCAAAACGTTCAGCATCATCTGGATGTAAAGGAATTGTAAAGAAACAATCTTTTAAATCTATTACCAACAGATCCCAATTTTCTGGTAACATTACCGGGGATGGTAGTCCAGGCTGTAACGCTCCCATATCCCCCATGACCGCATTGATAGCACGCAAGTCATGCAGTAAATGCCACTTTCCAGATTTTTTAGGAATTGTAAATATAGGCGTATTCCATGGTGAGGTAGATGGTACAATATGTCCAGCCAGGAGTTGTTCTTGTACCAATTCCTTTACATGCTGCAGCCGTTCATTAGTTAGTGGCCACTGATCTATCCAGACAGGATTGTCGGTAGACCACTTGATTTTTAGGATAGGCTGCTCCTCAGTGACCGCTACTAAAAAGGCTGTGTTACGAGCCTAGCATTCAGCTGACTGAGTACATCTCTCCCTATTAACATAATAGGTGCACGCATAACATACGGTCTAACTGACACTTGAGAGCCGTCAGTAAATTGCAAAGCAACTGGATCTTTACTGATCCTAGTCTCCTGCATTCCTCCCACCCCCATAATACTTGCGGGGGACGGTACCGTGGGCCATGTTGAGGGCCAATGCTGCTGAGAAATTATTGTGACATCTGCTCCTGTATCAATCATCATTGTCAATGTAATAGTCTCATTCCATTTAGATCTGAGCAATACTTCTACCTCAGGTTTCCCTTTCATTATATCCATTGCAAAATAAACCTCTGGCACTCCAGTGGAGCCAAAACCTCCACTTCCTCTATCCCTGTCACCTTTACACAGCACCTGTGACACAAATGGTACTAATTGTGCTATCCTACTGCCTTTTGGAATGGATACCGGTGGAGTAATAGTATAAACCATAATTTTTACCAACCCAGTAGAATCAGCATCAATCACCCCAGGAACTACAAAAATACCTTGCCTAGAAGTAGATGACTGTCCTAAAAGTAAAGCACACAAATTATGTCCTAAGGGTCCCTGAATATTCGATTCCACTAAATGCACGTCAGTGTTTAACAATGTTACATCTACTGCGGTTTCCACGTCAACTCCGGCACTCCCGTGCGTGGCGGAGCTGATAGTGTCCAGGGCCCCTGAGGTCTCTGAAGTCCCTGAGGTCCCTGAGCAGTGGACCAAGCTCCCCGAATTTGTGTCTTGGCGCGCGGGTAATTCACGCTCCGCGGACGGTTTCCCGATTGTCGGCACTCAGATGTATTGTGATTATCTCTATTGCAATTCGAGCACCATTTCCGTCTGGGTCCTGCACTTCTGCATTGCGATTTAAAATGACCTGCTTTACCACAATTAAAACATTTTTTATCGTTCGGCAACCTGCCTTTGGAAGCTATTGAAACCACATCTTGTAGCGCCGCAGCCATAAAGGCGGCCTTTTCCGATTGCCGAGTGCATTCTACGAGCTCAATCATATCTGCAACCTCAGCTGTTCGAGGCAATGGTCCTAAAATTTGCCTTGTTTTATCATTTGCATTATCAAAAGCTAAAACCCTAAACATACGCTGTCTGGAATCTTCATCCAAATCAGGGTGGTTTTGGATCGCCCTGAACAGTTTATCAACAAAATCAGAAAGAGACTCATTTAAACCCTGTCTGATATGAGCGAAAGCATGCGGTCGGCCAGGTTCCTGGATCGATGTCAGCGCCTGTAAAGCAAGCTTTTGAGTTAATTGCAACACCTGTGGCGCAAATTGAATTTGCACATTGTTATCGGCGAAAGGACCTTGACCCATTAGCATTTGCACCTGAATACCATACAATGGGTTGTCTTGTCGTGGCTGAGATGCTTCAGCGCTGCATAATTTCTGCCATTCCCTAGAAAACAATAGTAATTGAGAGGGAGAAAGCAAAATGTCAATTAACTGAGATATATCTTGCGGTGTTAACAAATCACTCGTAAAAATATATTTCAACATTTGTTGGACCATAGAAGACTTAATGCCATTTTGACTTATTGCTGCTCTAGCCTTTTCTAGTATTTTCCAATCAAAAGGCTCCCATCTTCGTGTCCCATCCGCTTGTATCGTCACGGGGAACGCCACCAAGTTAGGTACAAACTGTCCCTCCATTATGGCATCGCGTACGACCCCTCTCCACCTTTGTCCAGATCCGGATTCTCCTGGAAGCTCAGGAACCGGATTCCGCAAATTAGGTGGAATAATTGCTCCCGCACACGGAGGAGTCTGTGAAGAGTTAAGCGGTACCAGGGCCGAAGACTCTAAACCCAAGCGCTCTCCTGCCGGTTTAGCTGTAAGATCTCCCAGTTTTTGGATAAGGCTGTTTAGCAACTTTTCAACAGATCCTTCTCGTTCTGAGCTGATAAGAAGATTATCTGACAATGGTGGACACTCTGTGCTCTGTAAGGCTTCCGATCGGTTAGCACGCTGGGCTTCAGATAAAGTACCAGACTCATTATTTAAAAAAAATTGTCTTAACTCATCCTCACTCGGAGGAGGCGGCAAATCGGGTTCGTTAGATGTACTTTCTCCTGCACCCGCACATTCCAGCTGTCCGTGCGATGTTATGGTGCCGAAAAATCCCCGTAAGGGCGGCGGCGGGCTACTGGCAAAAGGATTCAGTGGAAGCGCCTGCGGCATTTCGCTAGCAGGAGCCGCAGCGGCTGAGCAACCAGTCCTAATGCTTCCACTGGTATCCTCGGGAATCGGTGCAGCGAAAACAGAGGCGGCTGCCGCTCTTTCACTTTCCATCTCTTCTAAAGTTACTTTAATCAATTTCCAAAGTAACGCTAAGCGTCCCGCCTCCTTATCTCCTTCACTAATTTTTTTCCACAGCGCAGTACCTATGGCTTCCCAAGTAGGTAACTCAAAAACAGTACCCATCGAGGAGATCAAGTCTCTATCCCGTGCCCATTTCAGCAATTCTCGTAAGGATTTGCCATCATATGATACACCTCTCTTAGAGAGAATATATTGGAGGAGCTTAACTACTGCCTTTTCATCTTTAGAGAGTGTAGACCCCATCTCCTTCCCAGCCGCTCACCTGATCAGGGCAAGATTCTTCAATTCCGAGGTACCTCTTTTATTCCGTAGCCGGGCACTAGCTACATAGACTGCCGGGGCAGCAATCTCCTTTCAACTGGCTTCTCCGCTACACTCTCATTCCAGCTGTCTTCGTCTCTTCTGGAAGCAACAGCATGAGAGTCCCGGGTCCGGGCCACCCTTAGTCTCTGGTCTGGGCCGTCCTTAGTCCCTGTTTGGGTGCCATTTGTGGGAAAACAGTCAGCGGAGGCTTAAGGATTCCATGTGCACATCAATATGATTGTATGAAAGCGTTTATTAACAACTTGCACTCACTTTATATAGAGAAGCCTTGTTTACACCATCATATCATGCAGGTGGCTTTGTATTCCAATTACACATACCATTCTCATGGAACCTTCTTCTCACATAATTATTTTCCTCTTCTGTTGCCAATTAAGTTATCTCTTTCCCATTAGCTCATTCTCAGAAAGCCTCTAACTAGACCTCAATAACCATTAACCCAGTGTGGCCTAAACTGAAGTAAGTCAGGATTGCTCACAACCTGTATATTTCTGAACTGTTTCCCCAACAGCTCCTCATCGGGCCTGGGTCTCATCTGTAAAGGGAACAGCTGAGAAACTGCGTTTACCCTTTTTTCCTCAGATAGGAGGAGGATGCCACTTTGCAGGCATTAAGAGGAAATGCCCTCCTATGAGACAGAATCGAGAGAAACAGAACTTAATAAGAGGAATCCTCTGGACACTCCTGAGTGAGTGCAGAGACTGGGATCAGAAACCTATTGCTGTTCTACAGGACCGAGTATGTAAGTTGCTGAGTAACGTAAATGGAAAAGGAGGTCCTTCTAAAAAGAAGGCTGCTCAAGTCTCCAGTGTGGAGTTACCCAATCCGAATGTGCTGGTGACTCAAGATCCCTGTACATCAGGTGTGAGTAATGGGGATGCAAGCCCCAGTAATTCACGTACTGACAATGTTGTATGTGCTCAAGCTTAGAGGTGCCCTGCCTCCAGCCAGGTGGAGGAGAAGGACAACTGAACTTATTGGACTGTGTGGATTTGATGGCCTGGCACATTAGAGCCACAAAAGTATAAAGCCTTGGTAGACACTCATGCACAGTGCACCCTAATGCCATCAAATCAGAAAGGGACAGACTCCGTCACTATTTCTGGAGTGACATGGTGTTTTATACACGTGGAATTGAAAATATAAAATATGTCTCTTGAATAAGTTTTTTTTTCTCTTTCCTTCTTCCTGCTTGCAATTAACATATGTTTACCTCAGTGTATGCCTGACAGACACCTAAAAGATAAGATTACTTATCAGGTCACCTCCTGGTGCAGGGTGGAGACCAAAAACAATGAACATAGCAGGGCACCAGAAGACAGAAAGATAAGGATGACTCATCTCCGGGAAGTCTGGAAATCTGTATGTATCAGGGACTTATGCAATAAAGGGACGCCTCTTTCTTTTGGGGTATAAAAAACCCTAGGAAAAAAGGAAAAAGCAGCAGCTTCTTCCAGACGCCCCCTCCTCTCGGCACCTCAGTTTCCAGCTACGGAAAAGACACAGCGGAGGATCGAACGGCGGAGAACCCAGAAGCAATTCCAGCCCGAGGCCAGGTCCCACTCGGATGACGATAAATCCTCTTTTGTTCTTTCCTTTTTTTACTTTAATGACTCTTGCGTCAAGGTGATTAATTTATGCAAAGGCTTTTGCTAGTAAAACCGGCTTTCCCTGTTTTAAAATAAACCCTTGTAACTCGTTTTAAATCCGACAGCCTTGTTATTTTCGTAAAATTCATGCGTCGTCTATAAGTAGTGGCTGATTTATCCTCATAATCAATATATAAAATAATAAGCGGGTCAAGACACATGGGGATCTAAAGAACTGAGTATTGTGAAGGCTGATGTGAGCCTCACTGGAATAAAGTGGCATAAACACCCAATAGTGACTGGCCCAGATGCTCTGTGCATTGTTGGCATAGACTGCCTCAACGGAGGTGACTTCTAGGACCCAAAAGGGTACCGGTGGTCCTTTAGTATTGCAGCTATAAAGACTGAGAATACAGAATGGCTGCATGCTTTTTTTGGCCTTTTAGATAAATCCTTTGTAGTGGGATTGCTGAAAACTAAAAACAAGCAGGTACCAGTTGCTACTTCAGTAGCGCATCGACAACAATATCGCACCAACGGAGATGCTGTGATCTCCATTCACAAGCTGATCTGGCAGCTAGAGAGCCAAGGAGTGATCAGCAGGACTCACCCTTCAATAGTCCTCTATGCCTAGTTCGAAAGCCTAATGGAGAATGGAGGCTGACAGTGGACTATCATGCCCTAAATGAGGTTACACCACCACTAAGTGCTGCTGTGCCAGACATGCTAGAACTTCAGTATGAGCTGGAGTCAACCCCAGCCAGGTGGTATGGTACTATTGACATTGCTAATGCATTTTTTGCTATTCCTATAGCACCAGAATGCACGCCACAGTTTGCCTTCACCTGGAGAGGTGTCCAGTACACTTGGAATCGACTGCCCTAGGGGTGGAAACACAGCCCTACCATCTGCCATGGACTGATCCATGATACCTTGGAAAAGGGTGGAGCTCCAGAACATCTACAGTGAATCGATGACATCATTGTGTGGGGTGACACAGCAAGGGAAGTGTATGAGAAAGGTGAGAAGATAATTGAAATCCTTGCACAGGTCCCTTGACCTTGCTTCTTTTAATAGCAAAACCAGCCTTTAGAAGGATTTCAGTTATCTTCTTACCTTTGTCACGAAATGATAGCATCTGTCATTTGGTTTAATTTTCAGGCCAGTGTTAAACTGTGACAACATTTCTAACCATAGGTCTCAAGAAAATCTGAAAATGTTAAGAATTTCACAATATTTGACACTGTCCTGCACAACGTCCTGGTCTCTAAATTGAAAAAATATGGATACAATGGATGGACCACTTGGTGGATAAGGAATTGGCAGGATGGTCACACTTAAAGAGCTGTAGTCAACAGCTCAATGTCCAATGGAGACCAGTGACAAGTGGCATTCATCAAGGGTAGGTACTGGGACCAGTGCTGTTTAACATCTTTGTTGGCGACATGGACAGTGGGATACAGTGCACCCTCAGCAATTTTGCTGATGACATCAAGCTGTGTGGTACAGTTTACTCTCTGGAAGGGAGGGCCTCCCAGAGGGACCTTGACATTCTTGAGAGGTGGGCTAATAGCAACCTCATGAAGTTTAAAAAGGCCAGGTGCAAGGCCTTGCACATGAGTTGAGGCAATCCCAAGAACAATTGCAAGCTAGGTGGAGAATGGATTGAGAACAAGCCTGAGAAAAAGGACTTGAGGGTGCTGATTGATGAGATGCTCAACATGAGCCAAGAATGTGTGCTTGCAGCCTAGAAAGTAAACTTTATCCCGGGCTGCATCAAAAGAAGCATGGCCAGCAGGTCATGAGAGGTGATTTTCCCCTCTACTCTGATCTTGTGAGATTACACCTGGAGTATTGTATCCAGTTCTGGAACTCCCATCACAGGAAGGACATGGAGCTGTTGGAGAGAGTCCAGAGGAGGGCCATGAAGATGATCAGAGGGTTGGAGCACCTCTCCTATGAAGACAGGCTGATAGAGTTGGGTTTGTTCATCCCGGAGAAGAGAAGGTTCCAGGGAGACCTTTTAGCAGCTTTCCAGTATCTGAAGGGGGCCTACAGGAAAACTAGGGAGGGACTTTTTACAAGGGCATGCAGTGAGAGAAAAAGGAGTAATGGTTTTAAATTGGAAGAGGGTAGATTTAGATTGGACATAAGAAAGAAGCTTTTTACTGCAAGGGTGGTGAGACAATGGAACAAGTTGCCCGGGGAAGTTGTAAATGCCCCCTCCCTGGAAGTGTTCAAGACCAGGTAAGATGGGGCTTTGAGCAACCTTATCGAGTGCTTGGTGTCCCTGCCCATGCAGGGGTGCTGGAACTAGATGATCTTTAAGGTCTCTCCCAACTCAAATCATTCTATGATTCTATATTAAGCAAGAGTACTGTTAAATATGGTGTGCATAGAAGTGCTGTCACGCTCAGTGAACACAATCCAAATACTTAGATACTTATATACTGAATTTACTGTTTTAATTCAACCACTTACAATGAGAAATGAGAAACAAATTAAGAAGAAATGTAATTAACTCTACAGCTCATGTACATACTTTTTTTAAATAAAAAGGGTATACCAAGTTGATGTGAAATGTAGGTCATTTTAGGACTGGAATGAATGATGTAATCACCAAGGCCAAGTCCTGCCTGACCAGTCTAGTGGCCTCCTGTGATGGAGTGACTACATCAGTGGACAAGAGAACAGCTATGGAATCTATCTAGTATTCTGTAAGGCCTTTGACACAGTCCACCACATCCTTCTCTCTGAATTGGAGAGATATGGATTTGATGGGTGAACTGCTCAGTGGATAAGTAATTGGCTGGATGGTCACATCCAGAGGGTAGTGCTTAAGGGCTCAATGTCCAGATGGAGATCAGTGACAAGTGGCATCCCTCAGTCATCAGTATGTGGACCAGTACTGTTTAATATCTTCATAAGTGACATAAACAGTGGGGTTGAATGCACCCTCAGCAGATTTGCTGATAATACCAAGCTCACTGGTGTAGTCAACATGCCAGAGGAATGGAATGTTATTCAAAGGAACCTGGACAAGATTGAGAAGTGGGACTATTTGAACCTCATGAGGTTCAATAAGGCCAAGTGCAAGGTCCTGCACATGGATCAGAGTAACCTCTAGTAATCAATAAAGGCTGCGGGATGAAGGGAATGTGAGCAGCCCTGTGGAGAAGGACCTGAAAGTTCTGGTGGATGAAAAGCTGGACATGAGCCAGCAATGTGCAGTCCAGAGAACCTACCATATCCTGGGCTGCATCAAAAGAATCATGGTCATCAGGTTGAGGAAGGTGATTCCTCTTTATTCTGCTCTGGTGAGAGTACCTAGAGTACTGTGTGAAGCTCTGGAGTCCTCAGCACTGGAAAGACATGAACTTGTTTGAGTGGGTCCAGAGGAGGATGATCACAAAAATGATCAGAGGGATGGAACACCTGCCCTATGAAGAAAGGCTGAGAGAGTTGGGGTTGTTCAGCCTAGAGAAGGTAAGGATCCAGGGAGATGTCATAAAATGCTCTCAAATGTTCCCGAAAGGTAGGGGGTGTGACCCCTTTGCCGTGCCCAACCCCATGTTTGAGGGGCCCATGAGATCGGCCCACGATCCTGTGCTACCTGCACCAGGGATTCACTGTGCTACAGGTAAACACACCGGGTGTCCAATAAAACGTTATGTTGATGTTTGGTGGCAGGGGTGTGGTCACAGAAACACTACATAAGAAAAAGTTACTGTGCAATAAAGAAGCTTGTTTATCAACCATATTGGTTGCACGAGTTTTCCTCGCCGTTTCACAACAGGGAGACCTTATTGCAGCCTTTCAATATTTAAAAGGAGCTTATAAAAAAGATGGAGGGAAACTTTTTAGCAGGGCCCCATCCCTGGAAATATTCAAGGTGAGGTTGGATGGGGCTCTGAGCAACCTGATCTAGTTGCAGATGTCCCTGCTCATTGAAGGAGGAGTTGGACTAGATGATCTTTAAAGGTCCCTTCCAACCCAAACTATTCTATGATTCTATGTGTTTCAAAATGAGGTGTATTTCAGAGGTACACAGCCATATATTTTCAGTGATGAACTGTTTTATCATATACATTCAACTTCCTTGCTTCCACTGCAAGAGAACACCTTTTGAAAAATGAGCCATCTTTTAAGGAAAACATTGTGGTCAAGCATAAGAATCAGAAAACTATCAAGAATAATGTGTACAATGTCATTCTTTCTCAGTCTAGAAGGAAAACGCTCAGGTAGAAATTCATCATGGATTCAGTCTAGGAGACAGTCTTTTAGAAATGGAAACAAGTCCTTCAGTTACTTTCCTGGCAATATATTGCCTCTGCCTGATAAAAGTTCCTATTTTAGAACTTATACAGCCAAAAGCTGGTGTCCACTGACTCTCAGAAATGTCTCTCTCAAGGTGATACTGTTCCAAGCTGTGGACCATTCAAGATAAGTCCCCTCCACCTTTGCAGCCATATAAATTCCTATAATAAAAGTCGAACCTGTTTGCAATTTCTATAATGGTGGTCATACAGATGAGTTGAACTTAGCAATTTGGTTCACTTATGCCGTGGGTATAACAGAAAAGAATGAAGCCCTTGTATAGACCTTTTGTCTACAAATTGGAAGGTGTTACAGGACAGCCAGAAAATCCTTATCAAGAAAGAGACAAATGGTTACCTATCAAGAGTATTCCAGGCAAATGGAACAAATGAGACATTTTCAGCAGAGCTCAACTCCCAGCAGATAACATCATAACCACAAAAATTACATCTACTGGAAGTATGCAGTCCAGAATTCCCTTACAGACCTCATAAGGGAAAGTATCAGATATTTCCTCAGGAAAGGAACTCACTGTTAACAATTCTGGGTTATCTGAATGGTTAACCCGAACACTTTCGACTACACCTTAACTGCAGGCAATTTATCCGCTTCTACAATCCCACTTCTCACTGGAGCAAAAGAAACTGTCAACAACAACATGCAGACAGATAGAAAGGAGTAGAGGTCCCCAGAATGGCAATGCTATTTGGGAATAATTTGCAATGTAAATCCCTTTTCATGTGTTCTTCCTAGAAAGTAGAATATTTCATTAGAATGAGGCCTTGAGACTGGCCAGTCACAGAGTCAAACTAAACTAATTCATAAGCACCCACAGCTGACTCATGTTAAACTAGTAAAGAACTAATCTAAAATTGTAAACAGTCAGAGGAATTGCAAACAAAACTCTTACTGAGATAATGAGGAAGTGACAAGTGACCCAAGCAAAAGGATCACATTATAATCTTCCCTACTGTAGACCATAATGCATCTGGGTCTAAGACACTTATAAACAGTCCACAAGGGACAAATTAAAAGTGAAATAACAGCCTTCATTGTGAAGCATCTTGCTTTTCAAAAAGAAGCTATTTTCACACTATTTACATTGGCACCATTTTGGTAACAGACAGTAACAGCCTTTGTTTTTTGATAGCTTTGAAAATGCTTTATTGAAATTTGCTCTCATAACCAAGTTATTTCCCATTTTTTAAGGATTAGCTTCCTTATTTTGCTTTGAATGCAGTCCCAGAAGTCCTTTAGAGACATTGCCTGTGTCCTGGACCTTGGGACACTCATTTTCTTTTTTTCCTCCTTCCTAATCTATCTACCATTTCCTTGCAATGTTGTGGGGGAAAAAAATGTATGTGACTCTTCTCTGCTACTTGGATTTTCAGCTTGCAATAACACATTAAAGACCAGTCCCCACTACATCTATATTAAACCACATTCATATGATTTCCTTTCCTTGCATTATTCTATGAAGCCTAACTTCATCCTTTTGGAGAGCATCAGAGCAAATAAGAGTGACCACAAACTCATACAACTGAGATGCTTTTCAAACAAGATGATCAAGAAGCCTTGCTGAGGTAAATTGGCAACACGTTAATGACTCTGGGCAAGTGAAGGCATGTGGTTTGTTGAATTATAGGCTTTTCTGCCGTAAAGGACAGGAAGGAGAATTCTGGAAGACACTGTGCAGAACAGAGTAGGTGGATGTCAAAAGCTGATTTAATAAAATTTGAGGGTAAAGAAATAAAATGTATTTACTGAGTGAAATTCTAGGTAATCTTGGACTGAGCTGTTTTGAGTCTGACCACCAGGACTCAGCCATCTCCTTGTGAACCTGAGTTTCCTGGCTGCTGGACAACCTCCAGTCTGTGAAGGTAAAGAGGTGCTATGTGTTCAGCAGCTTAAAGGATAATAATACACTTTATGATAATATTAGAATAGAAGATTATCCTGTCCTGTATCCTATAAAACATGTTCTTGGAAATTACCAGAAAGCTACCACACTCACATTTTTACAACTCTGTATTGGTGTAGTGTCTATTCTCTGATTTTTCTCTTCATATGGTGCTGCTGTACTCTGCTTTTATGAGTGTACAGTTAATAAATAATATAAGTACTATAGACAGCCTCCAACCATCACATGACCCACAAGTTCTTTTGTTTGCAAGCAGTAGGTACAGATGGGTGCTTTCCCTAGTTGGCTCCCTCACCAGCTTTGTCAGGAAGTCATCTTCCACACACTCCAGGAACCTCCTAGGCTGTTTCCTCTCTGCTATATTTTATTTCCATCAGACATAGTGTAGTGTAATGAGGAAACCAGGTGCCACTAATTGCCAGGGAGTGAGCATGAGCTTGTGTCAAGCCCACCTGTGCCCAATTAGGGTGGGCCCCCACTGCACATGAGCAGGACCAGGGGGCCAATAAAAGGTGAGGCCTGAGACACAGGTGGGGCTCACTCCTGAGCTAGCCAGCAGAGAGGTCAGTTGCTCTCAGAGCAACAGCACTGATCCAGGCTAGTCAACCCTGTGGCTATAGGCTTGGAGCACTGTTTGTGAGTCTCTGCTGGAACTCCTGGTTGGACCTTGAAGCGCCGTACCCTAAAAGAGGTTCGTCTTGCTACACATAGGATAAGTTCAAGTTTCCCATGAGAATGAGGGCTAGCAATCGTGAAACTTCTCCCAGCTGCTTATAGATTATTTTGTATGCCTCTTCATCCTGGCTGGGTGGTCTATAACAGACTCCCAGTGTGGTATCTGAGTCATTAGCAGATTCCTACCCATAAACACTCAACCCTGTCATCACCATCATTAAACTCTAGAAATCAAAACACTCCGTAACATATAGGGTCACTCCACTGCTTGTCTTGCCTTACCTGTCCCTTCTGAAGCGTTTGTTGCCATCTATTGCAGCACTCCAGTTTTGTGAGTCATCCCACTATGTTTCTGTGATGGCAACTGTATTGTATTTTTACAGCTTCATAACGGCTTCCAGGTCCTCCTGTTTGTTGCCCATGCTGCATACATTAATGTAGATGCAGTTCAGTTGGGCTATTATTCTCACCACATTTTGAGAGAAGCCCTAATTCAAACATGACCATTCTCAGGCAGTTATGTGGTTTCTAACCCATCAATAACGCTTGTGTCTTTGCTGTTGCATGGATTTCTATCCCCTACCTCTACTGAGATGGCAGACCAAAGGACCTCACTAGTACGCCATTCCTCAAACATTGGTGTATTGCCCCCAGGCTTATCTCTAGTGAGCCTGGTTTTATCCCTTTCCTCTTTCAAACTTAGTTTAAATCTCTTTCAATGAGCTCTGCTAACTCTTGAACAATATCCTTTTCCCGCTTTGAGACAGGTGTGCCCCATATGTTGCCAGCAGGCCTGGTGTCCTATAGACTGACCCATGATCAAAAAAACCCAAAATCCTGCCAGTGACACCAGGCTCAGAGCAAGATATTGATCAGCTGGCTCTTTCTGTTTCTTCCCTCATCATTCTCTGCAACTGGAGGAGAACACTTTGTGCTTCTGATCCATTAACCAGGTGTCCCAAGGCCCTAAAGTCTCTCTTGATTGCGCTCAGACTTCTTGTTGCAACTTCATTGATGCCTGCCTGAAAAATCAGTAATGGCTAATAATCTGAGGGCCGTACCCGGCCAGGAAGTTTTCTTGCCACATCTTTAACCAGGGTCCCAGGGAGGCAGCAGGCTTCCCTAAGTGGGTCTGGTCTGCATATTGGGCCTTCGGTTCCCTTTCAAAGAGATTCTCTTATGACAATGGCCCATCTTTTTTTCTTTGTGGAGGCAATTTTGATTCAGGACATAGGCCAACTTAACCTCAGTGACACATCCAGGCTAGATGAACCCTCATATTGAGACTGCTGTCAACCAGCACCCCCATATCCTTTTCTGCAGGGCTGCTTTCCAGCCAGGGTCTAGGACAACTGTCTACCACAATCAACTTTCCATTAGACAACTCTCCTTGAGACACTTTTACACTGCCAACTTTTTGCTGGGACAACTGTATGTGTGTTGGCAGATAGTGCTTGCTCAGCACCGTGAAGAGAACCTCAGGAATCTGTCAGGTTTGCTTACAGTGCTCTTATTTTTGCAAGGAAACTGTGTATATATAAGGGAGTTCAGGTGTATGAGACACACAATTTGTAACACATGCTAGCCAGTTAATCTCACACCTTCATTGCGCTCAGACATCAGAAGTGTCCACCTTGCTCTGCAACTGGTTTCGGTTATCTCACAATTAGGTAGAGGCAACTCAATCAATTCATGGTGCTGAATGAGCGCCATCTGCTGATCCACATACAGTTGTTCTGGTCGAAAGTCGGCAGCATAGAAGCGTCCAGAAGACAGTTGGTGGCATACAATTGTCCCTTTATGTCCAGCCACTCATCTCCCAATCTATACTTGTGCTTGGCATTACTCCATCCTAGGTGCAGAATCTGGCATTTGGACTATGATTCTATATTGAATAGAACTGGCCCTAGAATTCAACCCTGAGGAATAACACTGGTGACCAGTCTCCAGCTAGATCTAGCCCCATTCACTGAGATTTGCCCTTCAGACAGTTCTTCACCCAGTGCAGCTCATCCCACAATTTGACATCATGTCCAGAAGGATGCTGTGAGGGACAGCATCAAAAACCCAACTAAAATCTAGAAAAATATCATCCACCACTTTCCTTTACTCTACCAAGGAAGCAGCAAACTTCTTTGAAGGGAGTCCAGTCTGCAGATGGGTGCCTCTGTTCTGCTCAGGGGGGAGTGAGCTATGATCATAAATCACCATTGTCTCTTCTCAGCACTAGTCTTAATGCAGTTCTTGATGCAATAGGTTGGTTCTCTGACCTTGCTGAGAGTACTTGCATAGGTTCCTCCTCCTCTCTCTCTCATTATGTCCTTCATCTACCATACCAAGCCTCATATCTATTCTGTAAAGGTAGCTGAGAGGTTAAGGACTCCATGCAGTTACCTTCTTCCACCCCTCCTTATCCCTTGTAATGCTGCCTTCCTCCTGGAATAAAACAGATACTGGACCTACCTGAGTAGTCACCATGGTGAGTTGTTTTGTGTATACCAGAGATGGCAGAACACAGCTCAGTTGGACTATCTCCTTCTCAGACTCTTGGATACTCCTCAGTCTGCCCACCTCCCCCTGAAGCTCAGCAATCAGGCAGAACAGTTAATCTACCTAGGCACACCTCCCACAGGTGTTCTTTCTACTGCACTCCATCTCTGTGAGTAGCCCTCGCATATCCTGCAACCTGAAATCTGGGGGTTGCATGCTCTTACAGGAGCTCTGTCTGTGTGGCTGCATTGGTTCTATCACAGAATCATAGAATCATCATGGTTGGAGAAGACCTCTAAAATCACCAAGTCCAGAAAAAAAACCAAAACAAAACACCATGCCCACTAGAGCATGCCCCTAAGTACAATGTCCACACATCTTTTAAATACCTCCAGGGATGGTGACTCAACCTCCCTGTGAAGCCTGTTCCAGTACCTGACTACTCTCTCAGTAAAGAAATTCTTCCTAATATCTAGTCTAAACCTCCTCTAGCACAACTTGAGGCCATTGCCTCTATTCCTATTGTTATTTACTTGAGATAAGAGGCTCCTTTCAAGTAGTTGCAGAGAGCAATGAAGTCTCTCCTCAGCCTCCTTTTCTGTAGACTAAACAATATCAGTTCCCTCAGTCTCTCCTCATAGGACTTTTTCTCTAGACCGTTCACCAGCTTCATTGCTCTTCTCTGAACACACTGCAGCATCTCAATGTCTTTCTTGTAGTGAGGGGCCCAGAACTGAACGCAGCACTCGAGCTGCAGCCTCACTAGTGCTGAGTACAGAGGGACAATTACTTCCCTAGTCCTTCTGGCCACAATGTTTCTGATGCAGGCCAGGATGCTGATGCCAGGTTTCTGATGCTAGCACCCCCAGGACCTTTTCTGCTGAGCAGATTTCCAGCTACTCTTCTGCAAGGCTGCAGCATTGCCTGGGGTTGTTGTGACCTAAATGCAAGACCTGGCACTTGGCCTTGTTGAACCTCATACAACTGACCTTGGCCCATCAATTCAATCTGTCCAGATTCCTCTGCATATCCTTTCTACCCCTCGAGCAGATCAACACTCCCAATCAATTTAGTATCATCTGCAAACATAGTGAGAAAACACAATTCCATCATCTAGATCATTGATAAAGGTATTGAACAAGACCCGCACCAAAACTGATCCCTGGGTAACAGCACTGGTGACTGGCCGTCAACTGGATTTAACTCTGTTCACCACAACTCTCTGGGCTCAGTCATCCAGCCATTTTTTTACCCAGTGAAGAGTATAATCATAGAATTATAGAATTTTAGGGGTTGGAAGGGACCTCTAGACATCATCTAGTCCAATCCCCCTTCCACAGCAGGATAACCTAGAGTAGGCCACACAGGAACGCATCCAGGCAGGTTTTGAAAGTCTCCAGAGAAGGGGACTCCACAACCTCTCTGCATAGCGTGTTCCGGTGCTCTGTCACCCTCACCATAAAGAAGTTTCTCCTCATGTTGAGTGGAACCTTCCTATGTTCTAGCTTAAACCTATTATTCCTTGTCCTATTACTGGGCACCACTGAAAAGAGCTTGGCCTCATCCTCGTGACACCCACTCCTCAGATATTTAGACATTATTAAGATACCCTCTTAGCCTTTTTTTTTTCAAGGCTAAACAGCCCAAATTCTCTCAGTCTTTCTCCATAGGAGAGATGCTCAAGTCCCTTAATCATCCTCGTAGCTCTCCTTTGGACTATCTCCAGTAGATCCATGTCTGTCTTGAAATGGGGAGCCCAAAACTGGATACAGTACTCCAGGTGTGGTATCACCAGGGCAGAGTAGAGGGGGAGAAGAACATCCCTAGATCTTCTGGACACACTTTTCCTGATGTACTATAGGATACCAATGGACCTCTTGGCACATTGTTGACTCATGGAGAATTTACTATCCACTAGGTCTTCAAGGTCTTCCTCCAGGGAGCTGCTTTCCAGCAGGACGTCCCCTAATCTGTACTGGTGGTTGATGTTATTCCTTCCCAGATGCAGAACTCTACACTTGTCATTGAACTTCATGAGGTTCACCTTTGCCGAGCTCTTCAGCCTGTCCAGATCTCATTGGATAGCAGCCACCCCTCCCAGCTTTGTGTCATCAGTGAACTTACAGAGGGTACACTCCATGCCCTCATCCAGGTCATTGATGAAGATATTAAACAAAACTGGACACTGTACTGATCCCTGGAGAACACCACTGGCCACAGGCCTCCAACTTGACTCTGTGCTGCTGATCACAACTCTCTGAACTCTGTTGTTGATCCAGTAATCAATCCACCTCACACTCCAATTGTCTGTCCCACATTTCTTGAGTTTTGTTATGAATATGTTACCACATCCAAAGCTTTACTAAAGTCACAGAATCACAGAAAGTTAGGGGTTGGAAGGGACCTCGAAAGATCATCTGGTCCAGCCACCCTGCCAGAGCAGGCTCACCTACAGCAGGTCACATAGGAATGCATCCAGGTGGGTTTTGAATGTCACCAGAGAAGGAAACTCCACAATCTTCCTGCGCATCCTGTTCCAGTGCTCTGTCACCCTCACAGTGAAACAGGTTTTCCTTATATTTATGTGGAATGTCCCATGCTCCAGCTTGTACCTGTTGCCCCTTGTCCTATCCTTGGACATAACTGAGAAGAGCTTGGCCCCATCCTCCTGGTGCTCGCCCTTTACATATTTATAAACATTTATGAGGTCATGCCTCAGTCTCCTCCAAGCTGAAGAGACCTATCTCCCTCAGCCTTTCCTCATAAGAGAGATGTTCCACTCCCTTAATCATCTTGTTTGCTCTGTGCTGGACTCTTTAAAGCAGTTTGCGGTCCTTGAACTTAGGGGCCCAGAACTGGACAAAACATTCCAGATGCAGCCTCACCAAGGCAGAGTAGAGGGGGAGGAGATCCTCTCTCAACCTACTAACCACCCCCCTTCTAATGCACCCCAGGATGCCATTGGCCTTCTTGCCTGCAAGGGCACATTGCTGGCTCATGGTCATCCTTCCATCCACCAGCACCCCCAGGTCCCTTTCACCTATGCTGCCCTCCAACAGTTCAGTCCCAACCTATACTGGTTCTTGAAGTTGTTCTTTCGCAGATGCAAGATGCTACTGTCCTGGTTTGGGCCAGAATAAAGGTAATTTTCTGTCTTGTACTTTTGCTTTCAGCTAAGTCTCTTGTAAGTAGTTGCACTTGCTGAAATTAACAGCAAGTTTCTCAGACAGTGTCTGCTTCTAGGACTGATAACAACTGATGTTTATAGTTACTGCTAGAGACTGGTATGCAGAGCCAAGGACACTGCTCGGCTCTGAGGAAAACTTTTACCCTCCAGAAGGAAGAAAGAGGTCCCACCTGCAGCCCTCCTTTGAGGAGAAACAGACAAGATAGATGCCAGACTTGACCAAACAGAGTATTCCATCCCATATATGTCATACTCAGTATAAATTTGAGGGATCACGAGGGTCAAGCCAGCTTCCAGGGTTTCAGCTTCAGGCTTCCTGCCCTTCCTGCCTTTGCTGCTTCCCTTCCTTCACCCATTCCCTGTTTCCTTCGGCATCCTGGGAGGATTCCGTCCGTTCGTCTGCCTGTTGTCCTGATCTGTGCCAGCCCATATCTGTGTGTTCCTGCCTCCAGTTCCCTACTGCTGCTGACTCCAGGAGTCCAGCCTGGACTTTCCCAGGGCTGCCCTGCAGCCTTGGTGGTGACGTGAGAGTTATTGGGGGAAAAGGGGGGAAGGAACATGGTATCAATTTTCCTGTATATTTGTATATGTTTAGTAATTTTTCCTATTTATCATTACTGTTTCATTAAAGCTGTGTAGTTTAGTTTCCAACCCATAAGTCTCTCTCCCTTATTCTCCCTTATTCTCTCTCCTTTCTTTATCAGGGAGGAGAGAGAGATTAATAGAGAGCACTTGGTTTAATTGCTGGGCCAGTGTTAAACCGTGACAGCTACACTTGGCCTTTTTTTAATTCATTAAATTCCTCCCTACCCAACTCTCCAGTCTGTCTAGGTCCCTCTGAATGGCAGCACAGCCTTCTGGGGTGTCAGCCACTCCATCCAGTTTTGTGTCATCAGCAAACTTGCTGATAGTATGTATGCTCTACTACCTCATTCAGGTCATCAATGAATATATTGAATAGTACTGGTCCCAGTACTGACCCTTGAGGGACTCCACTAGATACAGGCTTATGACTAGACTACATCCCATTTACTTCAACTCTCTGGCTTCTGTCCTTCAACCGGTTCCCAATCCACCTCACTACCCAATCATCCAGGCCACACTTCTTCAGTTTAGATCCAAGGATGCTGTGGGAGATGGTGTCAAATGCCTTCCTGAAATCAAGATAAACTATGTCTATTGCTCTGCCATCATCCATCCACCTGGTTATGTCCTCATAACTATCAGGTTGGTTAAACATGACTTCCCCTTAGTAAAATCATGTTGACTGCTCCTGATAAGCCTCTTGGTTTTGATGTGCATATAGACAGCATCAAGAATAAGTTGTTCCATCACCTTTCCAGGGATAGAGGTGAGGCTGACGAGTCTTTAGTTACCCAGGTCTTCCTTCTTGCCTTTTTTGAAGATTGGAGTGACATTTGCTTTCCTCCAGTCCTCAGGCACCTCTCCCGTTCCCCACGACTTAAGAAAGATGATGCAAAGTGGCCGAGCAATGACTGCTGCCAGCTCCCTCAGCACCTGCAGGTGCATCCCATCAGGACCCATGGATTTATGGATGTACAGATTGCTTAACTGATCCTTAACTCAGTCCTCATCAATCAAGGCAACCTCATCCTTTATCCTGACTTCCTTGACAGCCTTGGGAGTAGAATGCTTTATCTGCCTCTTCTTCTTGGTTGGATGGTCTGTAATAGACTCCCAACAGGATATCTGCCTTGTTGTCCTTCCCCCTCATTCTTACCCATAAGCACTCAACCTTATCAACAGTTATTGAGATCTGTACAGTTGAAACACCCTCTAACATACAGGCCCACCCCACTGCCTCTCCTTCCTTGTCTAACCTTCATGATCTTGTAGCCATCCAGTGCAGTACCCCAGTCATGAGAGTCCTCCTGCCATGTTTCTGTGATGGTGACTACAGCATAACTGTTCTGCCACACAATGGCTTCCATATCATCCTGTTTGTTGCCCACACTGCATGTACTCATGTAGATGCACTTCAGCAAGGATATTGATTTCACCCCCAACTTTGACATGCCACCCCTAGGCTCATCTCTAGTAGGCCTGGTTTTATCACCTTCCCTCTTAAAACCTAGTTTAAAGGCCTATTGATGAGCCCTGCCAACTCACGATCTAGAATCTGTTTCCCAGCAGGCCCGGTGCCATGTAAACCTCCCCATGATCAAGAAAACCAAAATTCCAACGATGGCACCAGCCTCTGACCCATGTGTTAATCAAATGTGTTTTCCTGTTCCTTTCAGTATTCTTCCCTACCACTGAAGGGATTGAGGAGAACACTGCCTGTGCTCCTGAACCTTCAACCAATTGTCCCAGTGCCCCAAAGTCCCTTTTGATCACTTTTGGACTTCTTTTTGCAACCCTATCACTGCCAACCTGCATAACCAATAGCAAGTAATAATCAGAGGACTGTACCACACCAGGGGGTTTCTCAGTAATGCCTCTAACCTGGGCCCCAGGGAGGTATCAGACTTCCCTGTGGCATGGGTCCAGTCAGCATATTGGGCCTTTTGTTCCCCTTAGAAGGGAATTGCCTATAAAAATTACCCTTCTTCTTTTCTTAACAGAGGCAGTCATAATGTGTGTTCTGACAGACTCACATTGGGCATCCTGGATGGACTTGCATCTACTTCCTCATCTGCCTGGCCCTGAAGTTCCAGAGTCCTCTATCTGTTGTGTAAGGGCAACTGTGAAGGTGGGGGAGGCCAAGAGGGGATACGCCTGCCACCCTGAGCAGAGACCCGTTTCCATTTCCCCCCATCTCTTAGGTCCCTTCCTTCTGCCAGGTGGCAGAGGGGATCCTCTGCTTCTTGTAGAGCCTCCATCTCCTGCCTTTGCCTCAGGGATGGTAGGGTCTGGCTTGACCAGTCTATCTCCGACTCACACTCCCTGATACTCCTTTAACCTTTCCACTTTGTCTTTCAGCTCTGCCACAAGGCTGATCAGATCATTCACCTGGTCACACCAGACACTGGTGTTATCTCAGCCGCCCTCCAGTACAACTGACAGGATCAGGCACTCCTTGCAGTCAGAAACCTGGACAACTGCATGTTTGAATAGAAGCTCTGTCTAGGTTGCCACGTTCCTTCTGACAATGGCTTTAAGACAAATGCAAACTATGGTTATGTCCTCCTCCAGTAGGCAATGGTCACTAGTTGAGTTCTCTTGAGACAAACAGGACTGAACCCTGCCTGCATACCCTCTCTGCTCATCCTGCCTGTGTGAACTGGTGCACAAATTTCCATGCTATGCCCATCTGATGTTCCATGTCCTGTTTGCTTGCTCTGTTCACCACACTCTGGGTCACTCCCTTTGCTAAAAATAATCTGTCATCTTCTCTTTTCTGAAGCTCACGCATCTCAATTACAGTGTAGTTAAAAGAAGAGGAGCATTTATTTACACATCAGAATTTTTTCCCCATTTTAATTTTGTGTTTTCAACTGTCTTCAACTTTTGACCTTAAAATCTCAACCTGACTTGACACAAGTCATACAAAAAAAGATGGGGGAAGACAGCATAATAATTTTGGAGAACTATATTGATTAAAATGTAGGTCATCTTACTAGTATTAAACACACCCAATCTGTTTATGAGATAAAAGCAGCTCAATCAAATGTGAGATCTTTTCTAAATGTAATGTTAAACAAATGCAATTTAAAAATAGTCAAACCAAAGTTTTAAAAATTCATGTTCAGGACTGTGACCTGAAACAAACTGTTCTTAATACATTTGATTGAGTTGCCTTTCTCTCATAGATAATTTTCATGTTATAAATTGTGTGACTCATGCACCAGAACTCTCTTATACATTTACACATTTCTTGGCAAAAATCAGAGCACCATGAGCAGAGCCATCTGTTCCCCAAAGCTCTGTCATGGTACTGAACATGTGCCACCTGCTGGTCTGCATACAGTTGTCCTGGCAGCCAGTTGACAGTGATGAGTTTGCAGCATTTAGTTGGCAGTGTCCAGTTGTTCTAGATCTCTCTTCAGACATGTCCTGGTTTGGACCTTGTAGGAAACCATCAGAGGTGGAGAGCTGTTGTATGGAGTCCTACATGACTAGTTGCAAAAACAACTGAAGGAGGAGGTGAACCGAGTCATTTTGCAGAGGTAAAAGCCATACAGTTGGCTTTGGACATTGCTGAACAAGAAAGGCGGCCTAGACTTTCTCTCTATACTGCCTTAAGGATGGCAGCAAATGCCTTATGGGGGTGGTTAAAGTGGTGGAAGCAAAACAACTAGCAATGTAAAGGTAAACCTATCTGGATTGCCCAACTATGGCAAGACTGCTGCTCAATTAGAGAAACGATGTAAATGTGTGTCATATAGATGCCCACATACTTTTAAGTCTAACTACTGAGGAACATCGAAACAACCAACAAGCAGATGAGGCTGTGTACTGGTTTGGGCCAGGACAGAACTCCTTTTCTGTCCTGTAATTTTGCTTTCATCTCTTTTCAGCTCTTCTAAGTAGCTGCACTTACTGAAATAGCAAGTTTCTCAGTCAGTGTCTGCTTCTAAGATTGATAGCTCTTAATACGGATAGAGAATGGCATGCAGATCAAGGACTGTGGGAAAACAGTCTGCGGAGGCTTAAGGATTCCATGTGCACATCAATATGATTGTATGAAATCATTTATTAACAACTTGCACTCACTTTATATAGAGAAGTCTTGTTTACACCATCTTATCATGCAGGTGGCTTTATATTCCAATTACACAAAACATTCTCACGGAACCATCTTCTCATATAATTATTTTCCTCTTCTGTTGCCAATTAAGTTATCTCTTTCCCATTAGCTCATTTTCAGAAAACCTCTAACTAGGCCTCAATAACCATTAACCCAATGTGGCCTAAATTGAAGTCAGGATTGCTCACAACCTGTACATTTCTGAACTGTTTCCCCAACAAAGAACACTACTCAGTTCTGAGAAACATCCTTCAGAAGGAGAAAGGGAGTAAAAGGGTCACACCTACAACCCTTCTTTAGGGAGGAACAGACAAGACAGGCGACCAAAATTGACCAAATGGAGTATTCCATCCCACACACATATACTTGGTATCCTGAGTCCACGTGTTCGTGCCTTCAGCTCCCAACTGATAACTCCAGGAGTCCAGACTAGGACTTTTCCAGGGCCTACCCTGCATCCTCAGTGGTGATGTGAGCGTTGTTGAGTGGAAGGGGAGAGGAACATGATAGCAAATTTGTACATTTGTATATATTTAATATCTTTCCATTTTTTATAATTACTGTTTCATTAAAGACATGCAGTTTAATTTCCAACCCATAAATCTGTCTCCATTATTCTCTCTCCTTTCTTTATCAGGTGTCATGGTTTAGCAGTTTGGGTGGGCCACAAACCTAATGACAGAATTCCTTTCTATCCCCCCCCCCACAAAGGAAGATAAAAGGGGAATAAAAACTGGAGACCTTAAGTTGGAAACTGAAAACAATTGGATACAGATTTTCCTAACACAAGGGAAAAGTAATAACATAAAGGGTAAGGTAACACAGAATACAAATATATACAAATAGATATATACAAACCTAAAGCATGTATAGAGCTGGCAGAAACGAACAGTAGCACAGCCAGCAGGAGGTGAGAGGAAAAAAGAGGGAGGAGCTTGTTGGGAAACGGCGAGGAAAACTCCAAGCTGCCGCTTTATTGCGTAGTAACTTTTACTTATATAGTGCTTTTGTGACCACACCCCCATAACCAAACATCAACATAGCGTTTTATTGGACACCCAGTGTGTTTACCTGTAGCACAGCGAATCCCTGGTGCAGGTAGCACAGGATTGTGGGCCGATCTCAGTGGCCCCTCAAACATGGGGTTGGGCACGGCAAAGGGTTCACACCCCCAACCTTTCGGGAACATTCAAGAGCATTCTACGACATATCACCCCTTTTCTTTTTGCACAAGCCCATGTTTGGTTAAAAACTTTTGCAGTGCTAATTCTCAAACAAACATAATATAAACAAGAAAACATGCAGAACCTAAGAATACACTCAATATCATAATGCCCTTTTGAAACAGTCTAAAACTACTCACTTAACGAATCAAAACAAACTGGTTAACAGGTTATTAACCGGATTTTGTTTCCCATAATCAAGTGTAAACCGACTTCGCATTCATGGCATGTCTCCATTTCACACAAACAGTCATACACATGCACTCTCAAACAGAGCTCTGTTTAATATTAGGAAGGTCTGGCATCCACTAGTGCAGAGAGCCAAAGGAGGGATAGGAGAGGCTTAGCCAACGGAATCTTGTCGGGGGGCCCCTATAAGCGTCTCCAAGTCCCACCAACTCATAGCACGATGGAGTCCTAGTTCCTTCATAGCTGCCAAATTAAAATGCAATAAAAACCTAGGACTGCAACATTCAATCACTACATTCATAACGGACAGTCTTTTTTTGTTTTTTTTTGTTTTGTTTTTTTTTTTTTGGTGATATATCCCGGAGTCTCTGAGGGTCTCATGACTTCTTAATATACTTCTTGTGTAACCATTCACAATCTTTGATGCTTAATATAGGACCATGTCCTTGCCCCTCAAGCCATTTTCCAACAAACCCTTTATCTTTTGGTACAATCATGATATTTTCAGCTTTGGCAAATAGCTTCTTAAGTATTGCTAACATAGAACTAAGGCACAAAAAAATTATCAATATAATACAAAGTACAAGCACACCAGTCTTACATAAACTTTGAAGCCATCCAGTGAGGCCAAACCAATTGACTAATTCATCTATACCAAAGAATTCTGCATTTTGCTTGATATTTTGAGTATGTTCTACTAACTGTTGTATCTCCTTATGTATTGATTTAGAGTGATCACTCAAATTCATACAGCACATACTATCGAAATCTTCACAACCATGGCCATGAGCTAAAAGCAAAAAATCAATGACAGCTCTATTTTCTAATACTGCATGTTGTACAGAAGATAAATCATCAGCTAATTCAGATAACACCTTGCTGGTATCACTAGCATGCTTTACCACCCAACAACTCAGTTTCTCCAAGTTTCGATGTGCATGAGCGGCAGCTGCTCCTGGCAAGAAGATAGAAGTAACAATCACCTGCCATTTGGACCAGAGGTTAACATCATCATCACATTCTTGCGTTAATGTTTGAGCTAGGCTTCGCTTCCACCGCACGCCATGGGTACTGTTCAGGTGTGCATGAGGCATGGCTAAACTCAATTGACCAATGGTGCAAGGCCCTCCAATGGGACGGGAAGGTAGACGTGACCATGCCTGATCTCCACAAATTAAAAAATACCCTGCTGGTAATTTCCTGGGGAGCTGAGTCCCAGGCAATGGGTTAGCAGCACCGCAGAGGGTATAGTTGCACCATTGGCTGAAATTGCCAATTGGGAAAATGTTGGTAGTAGTGCATTGTCTTCCCATACCTTCTGTGCAATCAACGGACGAGCTACTCATCCAAAAACAAGAAGTGGCATTTAAAGAGTCTATAAAGCTTAATTCTTGGGGATCGGGCCCAACAGGCAAACGATCATCCCAAGTGTCATAATCACTTAAACACACAACTAAATAGGTCTTGGTAGGACATAAACTCTCAGTGTGAAATTGCACTTGTGTGCAATTCATAGCTGCTTGAAACATTGGCCAAGTTCCTTCAGAGGTTGGTACACCAACTAAACATGTAATAAAAGGCGATTGGGGGGTCACTAGACTGGCCCAAAAGGAAGTAGTGTTAAGCTGATGCGCAAGGGTAACCCAGACATTCTGTTGAGGGTCGAACTTCGGGAAAGCAAAGCAATCAAAACTTAAAATGACAGTTAAACCTATGATGAAGCCAACACGGCAATTTTTGTTTTCGAACATGTGGAGCACTTAATATGGCTGTCTCTGCTCTTGAGCTTATGCTTTCTAATTCGGAGGGGCAGGTGCCGGCCGAGTCCACTTGCTGGGAACCCACAAGGTACCACTAATATATGCCGGTTCATTATCTGCCTTTATCTGCTCGGGCACACCCATGACGTTGAAACAAAGGGTGAGATTCCATATTATTTGCCATAGGGTTGATCTCTCTGTTGGATGGCAGCCCGCAACTGGTGGAATAAGTCATTTAGTCGCCGGTTTGCAACGTCTTTGAAATGGGCGTCTTCAATTCGCTGAACAACTCCTACGGCATATAGGGAATCTAAGACAACATTGAGACGTGCATTCATCCAGTGTGAGAAGGCGTAAACAATTGCTGCCAACTCTAGAGTCTGTAGGGTATCACCCTCTTATGCGGACAGGAGTTCATGGCACCATTGCTCTTTGTCTTGCTACGTCACTGCGGCTCATCGTGAGCGTTTTCCTGCATCGGTAAAGACCGTTAATGCATCTTGAAGGGGTTCCTCAGATTGTTTTGGAACAGGAATCCATTCATGCAAGGACATTCACTTTAACGCAGTAGACCGCAATGGGGAAAGATCAATGGTTTGCGCAGTTTCTAGGAGGCCTGACTGTAGGACTGGAGAGTGCTGCAAATACCAGTCCAACTCTCCTTGTTTCATTGGGAGATAAATTGTGCTAGGTTCATCTCCAGTAATTTGTATAATACGGGTTCGGCCTTTACAAATTAGAAGGGCCAATACCTCAATCTTTGTCTGGATTGTAGTTTTTGGCTGTAGTGGTCCAAAGATCCATTCTAACACACGAATATCAGCAAGCCCAGTCTCCCCCTTTTTCTTTTTGGACTGCGTGAGAGCTTCAAGTAAATGTTGCTTACCTGTAAGAATGGTTAAGTCTATGGATAAGTTCACATCACAGCGATCCAAGGAGCGCTGAAAAATTGTCGGGCCAATTTCAGTTACTATAACGTCAGGATTGCTCACATGTCCGTTCTCTTCCAAAAACCCTTTTTGTTTTTGAGCAATCCAGACTTGCTTCATCACGCAAGATAATATGCTAATGATACATTGCCATAAACAACATAGTAATAATACAAAAGCAATAATAACATACTAATAATCAAAACCAATAATAACAAATATAATTGATAAACCTTGTCTGATTAAATCTCTAAGTTATCCCCATATCCTTAAGAGATTTAACCATTCATTTAACCCAGTATATGCAACAGTTAATTTTTTCATGTTATCTTAATCAATTGCTTTTAGTTGTGAATTGACTCTGAATGATCAGATAAATTCATGCAATACATGTCATCAAAGTCTTCACTAACATATCCTAAAAGCTAACAATAAAAAGTCAGTGGCAACACAATATTGTAAAACTGCATGTCTGACACTATCAACATCTTTTTAGCATCTGTGTTAAACTATCAGAAGTTAAGTTCATCTGCTTAGCAATACAACAGAATAGCACAATCAACAACCAACATATAGATGAGGGATCCCATAATCAACATATAAACGATCACATGAATTGCAACATTAACAAAAGCCTGTTATCAATACAATACAATACGAAAGGAAAGGCCTAATAAAACTGTTTAAAGACAGAATTCCAAGCCTATAAACGGCAAAGGCACCGGACACAATTGAGGTAGCAGGCTAGTGACGAGGCCACAGTTGCTCATCCACTATAGTGATGTCCGCTCCTGTGTCCAGTAATTCTGTAAGGCGACACTGGTCCTGTTGATGCTCTAACAAAATTGGTGCTTTGGGGCGTTGATCCATCGGGAGGCAAAGTAGGGCCATTTCTCCTGTAGAGCCAAACGCTGTTGTTCAGTGGGGAACTATCGAAGAGGCGGCTGCTGCATCAGTTAATTGTTGTGTTGGAACTAATTGGGCAATTCGAGTTCCTTTTGGGATCATCATAGGTGGTGTCCAAGTCATAGTTACAATACAAATTTCTCCAGTATAGTCACTGTCTATTACTCCTGGCAAGACAAACAAACCCTTAAGCCCGGCAGACTATCGTTCTAATAAGAGGGTTCCACATGGTTTTCCCTCATATTTCACTGGGCCGGTGATACCCGTAGGGATCTTTTGGGGCTTGCTGTCAATAAAAGTCACGTCTACTGCAATTGCTAGGTCCAGCCCAAGGCTCCCACTGGTTGCTGGTTGGAGGGAAGTGGCTGGTTGGAGTTGTTTGGAAGGGACCATACTGGAGCCACAGTTGGGGTCTTCGCGCTGTGGCTTCTCGCATTCCTCAATTCATTTCCCTGGTGTGTGCAGGCTTCAGTAGCATGACCATCCATATTGCAATACTGACACCAGACTCTGGATTTACGACACTGGCTTCGAAAGTGTCCATTGTGTCCACAGCGAAAACATTTGCTGGTTGATCGTTGCAGCTGTTTGGTGTCGGTAGGACGTAGCGGGACTAGGGCCACCAAGGCTTGCTGCTGGGCTGTAAAGGCTTGCTGGTGGGCTTCAAAGGCTTGCTGGTGGGCTGTAAAGGCTTGCTGGTGGACTGCAAAGGCTTGCACTAAATCTCTCCCTACACCCTGTATTGCCTCAATTAACATTGCCTGAGTCCCTACTGGCATTTTAGCTAACCATTCCAGCACCTCCTCAATTGTTGCTTCCGATGGCATAGAGGAAATTACATTTTTTGTGGGAGTGTTGCTGTTCTCTAAGATATACTGACGGAGCAATGCAACTTTCATGTACTCTGGTACACAAGCCTGGTTAATAGCATCAATGAGTTTATCTACAAACTGTGAGAACGGCTCATCTCTGCCTTGTTTAATTGACATATAAGATGGAACAGCTGGTGTAGTTCTGACTTTACTGATAGCTTCTTTTGCAAGTCTCATGGACTCTCTTATTATATGTGGGCCTAATCTTGCTTGTGCCTCAAAATTAGCATACTGTCCACAACCCATAAGCTGATTCACTGTTACCCCATACAGGGGGTCATTTTGTTCTCTAGGAATGTCTGCAAATCTGTGACATAATGTTTGCCAATGGGCTTGCCATAACAGTAAGGCTGATTGAGTCATGATCATTCTCATAATTCCCTTTATATCCCCTGGAAGCAACAATCCTGACCCCCAGATATAACTTATCATTTGCCTGACTGGTTCACCATGCAACCCGCATTCATTTACAGTGGCTCTTAGCCGTGTCAACAACTTCCAATCTAGAGGGTTATAGGCTGCTTCTACATTTCCCCGATTATCTGTTGTATATTGAACAGGGAAAGCGTGCGGGAGGGGTTCTATGTCTGAAGATAAGTTGTAATCTTTATTATCAATAGCCTCCTCCTGTATTCGCAACCAAATAACCCGTAAGATGGAGCTAAGCCGTGATGTATTATCAGACCGCGGCTTATTTGCAGCAAGCTCTTGTTGATTATAAGCGGCTGATTGCGGCGCTGCGGGGGGAGCCGCCTGCGGTGCTGTTGGATCGCCTAGCCCGGAGAAGGAGGGCTGCGCCATCGGGGCAGGTGGTGCGGAAGGCGGCGTCCACCGGTGACCGGAACCGCCCACACCGGAACATGCGGGGCATAACATTTCCGCCTTCTGCCTCACTTCGCTTCCGGAGCTCAGAGCAGACACTTCCGCTCCCTGTCCACCTCTGAAGCCGCGTGGCGCGGCATGGCCGGCGCCACCCACTTCAGGGGGGGACGGGTGGGGAGGGGGGTAGGCAATAGGTTGTATCAGACTTTCACTGGAACTTTGAGCAATCTGTACAATTACTTTATCTCCCGTTGGGGGACAGGGATCGTGATTAACCCCTAACTGATGCAAATCTGGTATCGGCTGCCCTTCTAAGGTTGCCGAGGCTACAGCGGCGATTTTCTTCTCTGTCTGATAACGTTGCAAGCAAGTAATCACCGTATGCCACGGTTTCATTAACTTACGAGCAGTCTTATCGTCTTCTATTACCTTATACCACAAAATATCTCCCAAGCTTTTCCATTCTGTCTCATCAAATAACTTAGAAGGCTTGGTAAACAACTGGTGTGTGCGGCCATATTCTAAAAGTGCCGCCAGATCTTTCTTAAGATCTAAAACTTTTACTAAATGTTTCTGTAAGAAATTTATGAGTAATTCTAGAGTTACTTTGCTCTCTATTGCGCACGCGCTTAATCTGTCCCTTAAATGCAACTTTTTAATACAACTTATAACCTTTAGTGCAGCCTTTTTTACAAGTGTTTTACTGCAGGCTTTCATCCTTTAATGCAGCCTTTTTTACAACTAAAAGCCTATAGCCCCTTCTTCCGGACGTTGAGCGAGATTCATTTGATGTTCGCTTAGGCACAGTTTGCCTTCCTACGCCTGCGTCGAGACGAATTTATTGCCCTCCGTTCCCAGCCAAATTATTTGCTCTCAGTGGTTTTACCTGCCAAACTGGATTGCTGCTTATCGGCGGTTCGGTCCTCCACAAGGCTTCCCTGACAAAAATCGGTCTTCCGCAGCGTGTGCCTGTCGATTTCCAAACTTTTCAAACTTTTTTCAAAACTCTTCAGACTTTTTGATTGTTCAGGGCCTTATCACCTTGTCGGGCGCCACTTGTTGGGAAATGGCGAGGAAAACCCGTGCAACCAATATGGTTGATAAACAAGCTGCCACTTTATTGCGTAGTAACTTTTACTTATATAGTGCTTTTGTGACCACACCCCCATAACCAAACATCAACATAGCGTTTTATTGGACACCCGGTGTGTTTACCTGTAGCACAGCGAATCCCTGGTGCAGGTAGCACAGGATTGTGGGCCGATCTCATTGGCCCCTCAAACATGGGGTTGGGCACAGCAAAGGGTTCACACCCCCTACCTTTCGGGAACATTTGAGAGCATTCTATGACAGGAGCTACTGGCTTTCTGATCTTTATTATAGAGTATGGCAGGAAATGGGAGGGAATAGATCCCTCCCTTTGCATTCCACCCCTCTCAGAGTTCAAAAAGCCCTCCTTCTTTAGTTCCTCCTGTTCAAATGGTGACATCAGGAAGCGGAGGGGGACTAATAGAGAGCATCTGTCATTCAGTTAATTGCCTGCCCAGCATTAAACTGTGACAGGCTACTCAAGTGTTCCAAATAGATTTGGACTGGGGACGCTTTTGGGGCCCCCCGACGAATTTTTGTCGGATAAGCCTCCCCTACCCCCTTGGCTCTACGCGCCAGTGGACACCTGACCTTCCTCATACTAAAAAGTTGTTTAAGTCCTTCCACTGCAGTGTGAAATGTGCTTTTCGTATTGTATTGATAACAGGCTTTTGTTAATGTTGTAATTCATGTGATCGTTTATATGTTGACTATGGGATCCCTCGTCTATATGTTGATTGTGCTATTCTGTTGCACTGCTAAGCAGATGAACTTCTGGTATTTTAACACAGATGCTAAAAGATGTTGATAGTGTCAGACATGCAGTTTTACAAAGTCATGCTGCCACTGACTTTTTATTGTTAGCTTTTAGGTCATGTTTGTGAAGATTTTAATGGAATGTGTTGTATGAATCTTTCTGATCACTCTCAATCTATACATGCTGCAATACAATCACTTAAAGAAGGGGTTGCACATTTGCAATCACAGGATAATTGGGACTGGTTTGATAAACTTTTTTCAGGATGGGGTTTAACAGGATGGTTGCAAAGTTTGGTTAAGACTGTTTGTTATGCTTTATTTGCTTTTTTACTTTTTTAAATCTTGCTACCCTGTATTTTTCAATGCTTTCAACGGATGCTCGATCGTGCCATGAAACGAGTTTATCTTGTCCAATCGGAAGGGGGAATTGAAGCAGTACAGCCTCGGACTGTCAGCACCGAACAATTGCTGATAGAACAATTTCAACATAAGCTTTGGGCTATGTGCAAGGACAGTGCTGCTTAAAGCATATTTTGTAACCACAAGGAACAGTACGTTAGAACACTCAAAGGTTAAGGAGTAAGCAAGACGATTAGATTAAGGGACTCGGCACGATTGCAACATCTACAAAGAAGCTCGAATGTGTGAAAGATAAGCTTTGATAGTTAATTGTTGCTAAAGGTTTTGTAGCCAATCAAGTTAAAACGTGTGTAACGAGATGTAGAAATCACCAATCAGCAATATGTATACGTGGCATTAGCTCTTAGATTAGTGTATAAATATCGCCTTCTGATTCAATAAAGTCGGACAATTTGTTTGCATCAAACAGGTCTCCGTCTTGCACTGCGACAGGGAACATAAAAATGAACTATTTTTAGGTAGGTGGGCCCATGACACTTCAGGTCATCAAGGAAGGGATGGAACATACCAATGGGCATGTGACCGAGGGGTGGACTTAACTCTGAATGCTATTGCACAGCTTATCCATAATTGTGAAACGTGCCAAAATCAAGCAAGCTAAATGGTTGAAACCTTTATGGTACAGTGTCGAAAGACGGCGGGAGACAAACGACACCTAGACGTGTTTGAGGATATGTCTCGGACTTTATTTTCCAAACGTGATCTTTTATATGCTTCATAATTAGTTAATGCATATTTCAGAGCCTGAGCTCATCATTGGTTAGCTGTTACATCATCTAGAAAACAATGGTCGACATCCTCTTATCTTTTACCTTGTTAAACTCTTATCTATGCTTATAACCTGCTAAATTCCCATCTAAGCTTATGACTTGCTAAATTCCCATCCATGCTTACGATGTGCTAAATTCCCATCCATGCTTATGATGTGCTAAATCCCCATCCATGCTTATGATGCAAAGATCATGGTATTACTTACATCTAACAGAAGATCATGGGTTCTGTTAGATGTACTGATTTCTTACCAGTCTCTGCTCATATGTTGCATGGCCACGTTCTCTGAGCCATGCTTCCATACTAAATCTCTCCACAGTACAGGGGATATGGTTGAAATACAGTAGATGGGGATAAAGTGACTGTGGTGCATGAAAGGAATATTTTGGGGAAAACAATTTGAGGTTCCTGCTTTGGGCAAAGGCAAACCCATTTGTGGGGTAGCTTTTGCTCAAGGGCATGAACATACTTGGGTGATGATGGAGGATGGAGAAGTACAGTGTGTACCTCAAGAGAATCTAACTCTGGGTGAGAATAACTAATTTTTTGCCCAACTAGTTGAATCAGCAGAGCATGGAATTTTGGGGGTCGTGTATTCAGGCCCCACATTAGTTGCTATTCTGTGAATTGTTGTATAATACGAACAGTGGTCAATAAGTGTTTTTTAGGATAATGTAATGGTGATCAAACTGGAACTAAGATCCCCAAGTGGTGTCAAATAACTTCCTTGAAGGTAACATCTATAATCTGTAACCCAAAGACATGAACTGTGGCAATCATTCCTTGCCCTGAGACAGAGAGACTGCTACAATAGATGAAAATATGCAATTATGGACTGAATTAACTCAATGGGTTTTGGCATAGGAAGATGGTAATAATTTTTATATATGTGTATTTGGGGACAAGAGATTGTAGTGACTAGAGTATGATGCAAATGGTATGGAATAAGGAGTCGAATGTCCTGGTTTGGGCCAGGATAGAACTAATATTCTGTCTTGTAATTTTGCTTTCAGCTAAGTCTTGTAAGTAGCTGCACCTGCTAAATTAACGGCATGTTTCTCAGTCAGTGTCTGCTTCTAGGACTGAACGCTCGATGTTTATAGTTATGATTAGAGAATGGTATGCAGAACCAAGGCCACTGCTCGGTCCTGAGAAACATCTTATGCTCTGAAAAGACAAAGGGAGTAAAGAAAAATAAAGAGGAGGAGGAGAGGTTGATGAGTATTTTGGAATGTGAAAGGAAGGTAGATTGGTGAAGCCACAACCTGCTGTCCTTGAGGCAAAGGCAGCAGGTGGAGGTGCTATAAGAAGCAGAGGACCTCCTGCCCGCCAGTCATCAGGCAGAAGGAGGGAACCAAAGTGATGGGGGTCAATGGAAACATGTCCCTCCCTGGGGTGGCAGGCAAATCCCTTTCCATCCATCTCTACTGTCGGGAAGAGCGCAATGGACAACATGCAGATTAATATAATTGAAGTATTGCCGTTTATTGAGAGCAGCAGTAGCCCTTTTATACACAGTCAGGCTGATAACATAATGTAAGCATATTGCTGATTGGTACAACACATTCTTCATATGCCACAGGGTGCTATCTAACTGGTTAAATACAACTGTTTATGTGTTGTCTATGTGATGCTTTCCCATCCTGTTATTCTTCTTTTCTGCTGCCAACGCCCTTTTGCCCGTAGCTGATCTTTTAATAACCTTGCAGCTGGGCCTCCAGGCCCTTAGCTCACTCTGGATAAAGCTAAATAGTCAGGATTGCTCACGTGTCCGTTTTCTTCCAAAAACTCTCACAACACTCTACCTTCCCAGGTGCCCCTGCAAAATAGATATGGGGCACTAGAACTGGAGGACCTGTCTGATGAGGATGTTGGTAAAAGTTCATCCAGAGAGTTGCTGAGGCAAACAGCCTCACACATTAGGGCTACTTCTTTAAAAAATAATTGTAAAAAGTAATTGTTTTTGGAGATTTCCTCCTGAGGGAAACAGAGGGCCTGGTGTGCTGGCCAGACCCATCCCACAGGGAAATCTGCTGTGTCCCTGGGGCTTGGGTCAGAGATGTTACTAGGAAGCTCCCAGCTCTGGTAAGACCCTTTGATTACTACCCACTACTGGTCACGAAGGTGGGCAGTAATGAGATTACCAAAAGAAGTCCCAAGACAATAAAATGGGACTTCAGGGCACTGGGACGAATTGTAGAGGGTTCAGGAGCACAGGTAGTGTTTTCCTCACTTCCTTTATCATAGAATCATAGAATCAAAGAATAGGCTGGGTTGGAAGGGACCTCAGAGATCATCGAGTCCAACCCTTGATCAACTACCGCCACAGTCACTAGACTATGGCACTGAGTGCCATATCGAGTCTCTTTTTAAATGTCTCCAGGGACGAAGAGTCCACCACCTCCCCAGGCAGCCCGTTCCAATGGCTGATCACCCTTTCCATGAAAAAATTCTTTCTAATATCCAATCTGAACTTCCCCCAGCACAATTTAAGACCATGCCCTCTTGTCTTACTGAGAGTTGCCTGGGAAAAGAGACCAACCCCCGCCTGGCTCCATCCTCCTTTCAGGTAGTTGTAGAGAGCAATGAGGTCTCCCCTGAGCCTCCTCTTCTTCAGGCTGAACAGCCCCAGCTCCCTCAGCCTCTCCTCATAGGACTTGTGTTCGAGTCCCTTCACCAGCTTGGTTGCCCTCCTTTGGACCTGTTCGAGGACCTCAATATCCTTCTTGAACTGAGGGGCCCAGAACTGAACACAGTACTCAAGGTGTGGCCTTACCAGGGCTGAGTATAGGGGAAGAATCACCTCCTTGGACCTGCTGGTGATGCTGTTTCTGATACATGCCAGGATGCCATTGGCCTTCTTGGCCACCTGGGCACACTGCTGGCTCATGTTCAGCTTCCTGTCAATCCAGACTCCCAGGTCCCTTTCTGCCTGCCTGCTCTCCAACCACTCTGTCCCCAGTCTGTAGCGCTGCATGGGGTTGTTGTGGCCAAAGTGCAGGACCTGGCACTTGGCCTTGTTGAAGCTCATCCCTTTGGAATCAGCCCATCTCTCCAGTCTGTCCGGGTCCCTCTGCAGAATCCTCCTGCCTTCCAGCTGATCAACACTTCTCCTCAGCTTGGTGTCATCAGCAAACTTGCTGATGATGGACTCAATCCCCTCATCCAAGTCATCAATGAAGATATTGAACAGGACTGGGCCCAGCGCTGATCCCTGGGGGACACCGCTGGTGACCGGCCGCCAACTGGAAGCAGCCCCATTCAGTACCACTCTCTGGGCCCGGCCCTCCAGCCAATTCTTAACCCAGTGCAGAGTACGCTTGTCCAAGCTGTGGGCAGCCAGCTTTCTCAGGAGGATGCTGTGGGAGACGGTGTCGAAGGCCTTGCTGAAGTCCAGATAGACCACAACCACAGCCTTCCCCTCATCCACCAGGCGGGTCACCTGATCATAAAAGGAGATCAGGTTGGTCAGACAGGACCTGCCCTTCCTAAACCCGTGCTGGCTGGGTCTGATCCCCTGTCCATCCTGCAGGTGCTGTGTGATTGCCCCCAGGATGATCTGTTCCATAACCCTGCCAGGCACTGAGGTCAGGCTGACAGGCCTGTAGTTTCCCGGGTCTTCCTTCCGGCCCTTCTTGTGGATTGGCGTGACATTGGCCAACTTCCAGTCATCAGGGATGTCCCCAGTGAGCCAGGACTTCTGGTAGATGATAGAGAGAGGCTTGGCGAGCTCTTCTGCCAAATCTCTCATCACCCTTGGATGGAGTTCATCTGGTCCCATAGACTTGTGGGGATCCAAGCAGCTCAGTAGATCACTGACAGTTTCCTTCTGGATTGCAGGGGGGGTGTTTAGATTCTTGTCTCCTATAGGCTCCAGAAGCCAGCTGTCCTCAGGATAGCCCGTTTTACTGTTAAAAACTGAGGCAAAGAAGGTGTTAAATACCTCAGCCTTTTCTTCATCTTTGACAGTTACATTCCCGTCCATGTCCATTAAAGAATGAATGTTTTCCTTGCCCCTCCTTTTGCCACTGATGTATCTGTAGAAGGACTTCTTGTTATCCTTCACAGAGGTGGCGAGATTTAGTTCAAGTTGTGCCTTTGTGTCTCTAATTTTTTTCCTACATAACTTAACTGTATTCCTGAATTCCTCTTGAGTAGATAACCCTTTTTTCCATAACCGGTAGGCCCTCTTCTTAATCCTAATTTCCTTCAAAGTCTCTCTGTTGAGCCAGAGTGGTCGTCTTCCCCGCCGGCTCGCCTTTCGGCACACCGGGACAGCCTGCTCCTGAGCTTTCAAAACTTGCTCTTTGAAGAATGTCCATCCCTCCTTGACCCCTTTGTTTACAAGGGCTGTTTCCCAGGGTATGCTCTGGACTAGTCTTCTGAACAGGTCAAAATCTGCCCTCCGGAAGTCTAATGTAGAGGTTTTATTGACAACGCTCCTTGTATCCCTGATTATTGAGAACTCTATTATTTCGTGATCACTAAGTCCCAGACGCCCACCGACCACCACATCCCTCACCAGCCCCTCTCTGTTTGTAAAGAGTAGGTCAAGTGGGGCTCCATCCCTGGTAGGCTCATTTACCAGCTGCATCAGGAAATTATCCTCAATACACTCTAGGAATCTCCTAGACTGCCTCCTCTCTGCTGTGTGGAATTCCCAGCAGATGTCCGGCAGGTTAAAGTCACCCACGAGAATAAGGGACGACGATTTTGAAACATGTGCCAGCTGCTTGTAGAAGAGTTCATCACCCTCATCCTCCTGGTTGGGTGGTCTGTAACAGACTCCCATCATAGTATCAGCCTTGTTGGCCTTCCCCCTGATTTTGACCCACAGGCACTCCACCTTATTATCACCTACTTCAATTTCTATGGAGTCAAGAGACTCTCTAACATACAGGGCTACCCCTCCACCTCTCCTACCCTGTCTGTCCTTTCTGAAGAGCCTGTAGCCACCCATTGCAGCACTCCAGTCATGGGAGTCATCCCACCACGTTTCCGTGATAGCGACTACATCATATCTTTCCTGCTGCGCGGTGGCTTCCAGCTCCTCCTGTTTGTTGCCCATGCTGCGTGCATTGGTGTACATGCACTTCAGTTGGGCTGCTGGTTTGTCCCTTAACTTGCGCTGTCCACCCTTGGGCTCCTTTCCGGAGAACCTTGTTTCAACCCCTTCCCCCTTCGAACCTAGTTTAAAGCCCTCCTTATTAGACCCGCCAGCTTGTGGGCTAGAGTCCTTTTTCCCCTGTTAGATAGTTGCAGTCCACCTGGTATGCTGAAATTCATCCCATAGTCAAAAAACCCAAAGTTCTTCCGGTGGCACCAATCCCTTAGCCACCTATTGATGAGATATGTTTTCCTGCTCCTCTCCTCATTCATCTGCTCTACTGCAGGAACTGAGGTGAACACCACCTGTGCTCCTGATCCACCAACTAATTGACCCAGGGCCTTGAAGTCCTTTTTAATCGCCCTGGTACTTCTTCCATTGATGCCGTCACTGCCAGCCTGGACTACCAGCAGTGGATAATAATCTGAGGGTTGAATTAGTTGAGGGAGTCTCTTAGTAATATCCCTCACCCGGGCGCCAGGAAGGCAGCAGACCTCTCTGTGGGATGGGTCAGGTCAACATATAGGGCCCTCAGTTCCCCTCAGAAGGGAGTCACCAACTACGACTACCCTTCTTTTCTTTGTGGGTGAAGTTTTAATCTGACTGCTAGACAGGGGGCGAACGGGAGACCTTCTGGACAGATCGTCCTCTTGTCCGTCCTCTTGTCTGTCCTCCTCTTGATTCTCTGGGTCTAGGGCCTCATATCTGTTCTCTGTGGGCACCTGGGGGGATGGTGGGGGTTGGGGGAGAATTCTTTTGCCTTTCCGGTGGGGGACCTGTTTCCATTCTCCCCTATCCACCTGGTCTGCATCGGCTGCCTGATAGGAGGAGGGGCAGGGCTTCACCGTCTCCTGTTGCATTTCTAATGCAGTCGAAAGGGTGTGACTCCACCAGTCAATTTCCCTTTCGCTGTCCCTAATACTTCTCAGTCTCTCCACCTCCTCCTTAAGCTCTGCCACCATGCTCAGCAAGTCATTGACCTGCTCGCATCTCACACAGAGCTTATTTTCACTGTCCGCCAGTGCTAAGACGAGGCTTAAACATTCTGCACAGCCAGAGACTTGAACAGCTACGTCCATTTTTTTGTTCCTCTTAAGGGATGCCGTCTGTATGGACACACCCTTCTTCTCGACAGCAACAGTTTTTGCTTTTTTGGAAACCATTGTTATCTGTGCCCTCCTGCTCGAACTGCCTCGCTAACTGCCGCTTCAATTTCCTGTTTGCCTGCTCCTGTTCGCCGCGCTCCGGGTCGCTGGCGCTCCCAGCAGGCGCTTTAAATCCCTCGTGCTCCGGGTGGGTGCCGCCCCCTTACAGCTGATTGGTCTCCGTTGAAACCCTTCAACAGCAAGGTCAGTGCAGCACGTTGCCGGTAGCTCTTACTGTCAGGAAATGCTGAAAGAAATAGGAAAGCACACTTGACCAACAGGTGGCTTAGAAGTTGGTGCCATAAATTGAATTTTGGGGATTTTGATCATGGAGATGTGTACATGGCACCAGACCAACTCTGGTTGAAATATTTCATTGCCTCAAAGGACAATTTTAAAGTGAATAGTCCTGCTAGGGTGGAGGAACCCACTTTGATTGTACTTATGCTAATGTACCTGGCTAAGGTGGCTGGAACAGAAAAGGGCAGGGAGTGGCGTCTAGGAAGAAATAAGAACTAATGCATGGGTAGAAGCTTTGGTCTTCTGCCACAAGTCAACAGAAGCCCCCCTTCAGGTGAGCCTGTCTTGATGGCTCTGATGCTAATGAACAAGGCTGATATTGTGATGGGAGTCTGTTACAGACCACCCAATCAAGATGATGAGGATGATGAAGTATTCTACAGGCAACTGGCGGATGTCTCCAAATCGTCATCCCTTGTTCTCGTGGGCGACTTTAACCTACCAGACATCTGCTGGGAACTCCACAGCACAGAGACGAAGCAGTCTAGAAGATTCCTGGAGTGTATAGAGGATAATTTCCTGCTCCAGCTAGTAAATGAGCCCACCAGGAATGGAGCCTCGCTTGACCTTCTTTTCACAAACAGAGAGGAGCTGGTGGGAGATGTGGTGGTCGGTGGTCGCCTGGGACTTAGTGACCATGAAATAATAAAGTTTTCAATATTCAGGGATACAAGGAGGGTCGTCAATAAGATCTCTACGCTGGACTTCCGAAGGGCAGATTTTGACCTCTTCAGAAGACTTGTTCGGAGTATACCCTGGGAAACAGACCTTGAAAACAGAGGGGTACAGGAGGGTTGGTCGTACTTCAAGGAACAAGTTCTGAAAGCACAGGAGCAGGCTGTCCCAGTATGCCGAAAAGCAAGCCGGCGGGGAAGACGACCGGCCTGGCTGAATTGGGAGACTCTGAAAGAAATTAGGGTTAAGAGGAGGGCCTACCAATTATGGAAAAAAGGGATAACTACTGAGGAGGAATTTAGGAATATTGTTAAGTCATGTCGAAAGAAAATCAGAGACACAAAAGCACAATGCGAACGGAATCTCGCCACCTCTGTGAAGGATAACAAAAAGTCCTTCTACAGATACATTAGCAGCAAAAGAAGGGGCAAGGAAAATATCCATTCTATACTAGACACGAGTGGGAATATAGTTGTTAAAATGAAGAAAAGGCTGAGGTATTTAACACCTTCTTTACCTCAGTTTTCAGCGGAAAGACAGGTTACCCTGAAGACGGATGGCTTCTGGAGCTCATAGAAAGTGACATGAATCTAAACAGCCCCCCTGTAATCCTGAAGGACACAGTCTGTGACCTACTGCGATGCTTGGATCCCCACAACTCTATGGGACCAGATGGGATCCACCCAAGGGTAATGAAGGAGCTGGCAGAAGAGCTCGCCAAGCCTCTCGCTATCATCTATCAACAGTCCTGGCTCACTGGGGACATCCCAGATGATTGGAAATTGGCGAATGTCACGCCAATCCACAAAAAGGGCCGGAAAGAGGACCCAGGAAACTACAGGCCCGTCAGCCTGACCTCAGTGCCTGGCAGGGTCATGGAACAGATCATCCTCAGTGCAATCACACAGCACCTGCAGGATGGGCAAGGGATCAGACCCAGCCAGCACGGTTTTAGGAAGGGCAGGTCATGCCTGACCAACCTGATCTCCTTTTATGATCAGGTGACCCGACTGGTGGATGAGGGGAGGGCTGTGGATGTGGTCTACCTAGACTTCAGCAAAGCCTTTGATACCGTCTCCCACAGCATCCTCCTGAAAAAACTGTCAGCCCGCAGCTTGGACAGGAGCACCCTGTGCTGGGTTAGGAACTGGCTGGAGGGCCGGGCCCAGAGAGTGGTGCTGAACGGGGCTGCATCCAGTTGGCGGCCGGTCACTAGTGGTGTCCCCCAGGGATCAGTGTTGGGCCCAGTTCTGTTCAACATCTTCATTGATGATTTAGATGAGGGGATTGAGTCCATCATCAGCAAATTCGCAGACGACACTAAGCTGGGGGGGAGTGTTGATCAACTAGAAGGCAGGAGGGCTCTGCAGAGGGACCTGGACAGACTGGAGAGTTGGGCTGATTCCAACGGGATGAGGTTTAACACGGCCAAGTGCCGGGTCCTGCACTTTGGCCACAACAACCCCATGCAGCGCTACAGGCTGGGGACAGAGTGGCTGGAGAGCAGCCAGGCAGAAAAGGACCTGGGAGTCTGGATCGACAAGAAGCTGAACATGAGCCAGCAGTGTGCCCAGGTGGCCAAGAAAGCCAATGGCATCCTGGCCTGTATCCGGAACAGCATTGCCAGCAGGTCCAAGGAAGTGATTCTGCCCCTGTACTCAGCCCTCGTGAGGCCACACCTTGAGTACTGTGTCCAGTTCTGGGCCCCCCAGTTCAGGAAGGATATCGAGGTCCTGGAGCAGGTCCAAAGGAGGGCAACCAGGCTGGTGAAGGGACTCGAGCATAGACCCTACGAGGAGAGGCTGAGAGAACTGGGGTTGTTCAGCCTAAAGAAGAGGCGGCTCAGGGGAGACCTCATCGCTCTCTACAACTACCTGAAAGGAGGGTGTAGCCAGGTGGGGGTTGGGCTCTTTTACCAAACGACTTTCAACAAGACAAGAGGGCATGGACTTAAGTTGTGCCAGGGGAAGTTTAGGTTAGATATTAGAAAGAATTTCTTTACGGAAAGAGTGATCCGTCATTGGAATGGGCTGCCCACTGAAGTGGTGGATTCTCCGTCCCTGGAGATATTTAAAAAAAGACTGGATGTGGCACTCAGTGCCATGGTCTAGCAACCGCAACGGTGGTTCAAGGGTTGGACTCGATGATCTCTGAGGTCCCTTCCAACCCAGCCAATTCTATGATTCTATGATTCTATGATTCTATGATTCTATGATTCTATGAACTTGGCTTCTGCAGCAGCTGACTGACAGCTGCCCTTTGGACCAAAGTAACTTTGGGGGTATACAAGGCAGGTACTCTGTGGCCATGGTGTCACCTCTTGACCCACCGCCATCTTTCATCGGACCCTGTCCAGGATCAGCACACCATATTGAAGAAACTTGCTGGACAGCTGGGCCCCTGATGGTGACTCTGACTGACTCTCTCTCATTGTTTCTTCCCACTTTCTTACTCTTTTTCTCTCCCACTTCTCTCTCTCTCTCTTTCTATTTTATATCTTCTCCTTTTCCTCTCTCCCTCTTTTGCCTGGCAACATATCCCCCATACTTTCACGGGGCTCTATCATTTTTTCTTGTGTCAATTGTCAAGTAAAAGTCTATGCTTGCACCTGACCTTTTTATGGTTGGACTTTGTTCTTGTGGATCCAAAACCAAAATAAATTTAATGCTACTTTGGACTGTAACATTTGGTGTAGTCGGCAGGATCCCACAAACAAAGGGGTGCAGCTGCTGAGCAACTTGTTGTAGGGGAGTGAAAAGCTTAACCCAGCCGCACCTAGGCTCCTCACAAGAGTGAAGGAGTTTAGAAAGCAAGGGGGGTTTGCCTGATCTTCTGCAAGCTGTTTTCCAGCCTCAAGTTTATGTTTCTAGTGTAAGTGTAAGGGATAAAACCACTGTGGGTCTGTTTTACTTGGTGCGTGTGTGTGTGAGAAGCTCTCCTGAATCTGTGTCGGAGTGTAGGTAGTCATATAAAGCTGTTCTGGAGGACTTGTGTGCATGTGAGAGGGCTCTCCTCAGGCCAGGACGGGGTGATAACAGACTACTGAAACTTCTGGCAGACTTGTCTGGGCCAGGGTGCACCTGTTTCCAGCAGACTTGTGTGTGAATTGTCTGGGCCGGGGTGAAACTGTTCTGGTGAATTCTTGTGTGTGTGTTCCTTGTATAAATGGACAACTTAGATAGTTTCCCTTCATTAGAGGAATTTTTGGAAAAGTTTAAATCTAAACCATCATCTCAGGGAAAACTATGGGCCTGAGAAAATTGGTCAAACCCCTCTGCACTGGTAGAACGCATAATATTGTTACAATCACAAACAAAATTCAAAATTGGCAAAAATAAACCAATCATTTGTGCTGTGCTGGGCGCTGCGGCATTAGCTGCACAGAAGGAGGTAATTGCTCTCCAGAGAGAAATTGCAACTCTTAAGACCATACATGTAGAAGCCCTCAATACCGCCTTAAAAGAGGCTGACTCTCTCTAAAAGGAGGTAGAGACTTATAAATCCGACCACAAGGAGGTCGTTGTTCTCCGCAAGGAATTAGCAGCCCTTAAAGCAACACATGTTGAAGCCCTTAAAACCGTCCAGGAAAGGGTTGACACTTTCCAAAGGGAGACAGAGGCCACGCAGGAGGAGCTTAGAGAAATGGCAGCTCTTCAAACTGCGCATCCAGAAGCTCTCCTAAAAGTAGTCAGCCCTCTCCACAAGGAGGCGGAGGCTTGCAGGGCTGCGCAGCAAGAGGCTGTATTTCTCTGCAGGGAATTAGTGGCTCTTAAACAGAAGATAAAGAGTGTGTGTTTAGTGCAATCACTAAAGCCAGGGAGGTGCCAGATGGTGCCCCTGTGGAAGTAGAATTAAGAGTCAAAACAACAGGTAGATAAATTAGAACTGACTCAGTCTTCTAGACTGCATCCTCTTAAGACTGAATATACACGTGAGGATGAACATCCATGTGCAAATACCTCTCCCGTCAAGATCAAGTTTGTGGATAGAGGGGCTCCAAAGGGGGATTCCCCAGTAGCTTATGGACAAGCTGCCAAGGCAGGTCCTGCAAAAGCTTCTAGACCACTGGCCAGTGCTCCCTGGCGCTTGCACAGTAAAAGATGAATTGGCAAATAAGCCCTATGCTGATTTGATCAGTTCATCTGTGCCTCTGACTGATCTGAAGGGAAACTGACTCCCTCCACCCGTCATAGTGGGTGCAGTGTTGGAGGGTGGGAGTTGATAAGGAGGCTCACTAAAAATGAGAAAGAAGGGGTTAATACTGTGGTAAATACTCATTCTTCACTAACTAAAGAGATGGCATCAGTCACTACTCATGAAAAGGTGAAGTTTCACCAGCATACTGACAATTTAATTGAAATATCTGAACTTTCTCCTGCATAGGACACTTATGATGGGATCACTGAACATTCAACTTCATTGGGAATGCAGATCCCTGAAGAAAAGAAATCACCCCCAAGCCAAGAAGTTAAAATTCTGGGAATCTGGAAAGGGAGAATGTGTTGTTTTCCCCTGCAATTTCTAAATTCTCTAATCCAGATCAAAAGGCCTGTGAACAATAAAGTGCTTTGCCAAGTTACAGGTTTGTTACCATTCTGGCAAAAGCATATTCTGAAAAAAAAAAAAAAAAAAGGGGGTTGGGGATGGACACTGGGGGAGAAACTGGCCGGCTGAGCACTAAACTATGTTTTAATAACAGGACCCTGCCCAGGATCAGCATGCCATCTTGAAACTCGCTGGACAGCTGGACGCCTGGTGGTGACTGACTCTCTCTCTCTCTCTCATATATTCTCCTTTTCCTCTCTCCCTCTTTTGCCTGGCAACATATCCCCCATACTTTCACAGGGTTCTATCATTTTTGCTTGTGCCAATTGTCAAATAAAAGTCTATGCTTGCACCTGACACTTTTATGGTTTGACTTTTTTCTTGCGGATCCAAAACCAAAATAAATTTAATGTTACTTCGGACTGTAACAAGGATTATCCAGGAGAGGGAAAAGGATTTTTGGCCGGGAGTTGGCAGGGTTCATTGATAGGGCTTTAAACTAGTTTTGAAGGTTGGAAGGGGATAAAACTGTGACCACTAGAAATGAGCCTAGGCATGGCATGGTGATGCTAGGGATGAAACTGATAGCTCAGCTCATTAAAAGTTTTTATCCAACTAAGGATAGAGCCACTAACAGATGCCATGGGCTTGGAAGAGAATCACAGGCCAATGGGAAGGCATGTGTACAGATAGATACATTCCCTACCAGTAAGGCTGCTTACAAGGGGGCACATCTCAAATGCCTTTATGCAAATGCATGAAGCATGGGGAATAAACAAGGCAAGTTACACATATGACTGCCTTCACAGTTATAATGTTACTGATATCACCAAGACATGGTGGGATGGCTCCTATGACTGCAGTGTGGGAATGGCTGGGTATAAACTGTTTAGAAAGGACAGGAAGGGCAAAAGAGGAGGGGGTGTCATTTTTACATCAATGACCAGCTGGAGTCTATGGAACTTTGCCTGGGGATGGATAAGGAGCTGACAGAGACTATATGGGTCAGGATTAAAGGGAAGTCAGGGGCAAGTGATATCATGGTGGTGGCAGGACACCCAACCAGGATGACCAAGTGTATAAGGCCCTCTTTAGACAGACAGGAGCTGCTTCACACTTGCAAGCCATAGTCCTCATGGGAGCCTTTAATCACCCTGACATCTGATGGAGGGACAACACAGCAAAGCACCAGCATTCCAGGAAGTTCCTTGAGTGTATCGATGACAACTTCCTCCTCCAAATGGTAGAGGAACCAACCAGAAAAGGAGCTTTACTAGACCTTGTTCTTACCAACAGAGATGGGCTGGTGAGTGACAAAAATTAATGGGAGACTAGGCTGCAGTGACCATGACACTGTAGAATTCAAGATCCTCAGGGCAGCGAGGAAAGTGTGAAGTAAGCTGAAGGCACTTGATTTTAAAAGGGCAGACTTTAGTCTCTTCAAATACCTCCTTAGTAGGGTAGAATGGGATAAAGTCCTGGATGGGAAAGGAGCCCAGGAAAGCTGGTCCATTTTCAAGGATCACCTCCTGTATGTCCAGGACCAATGTGTTCCAATTAAAAGGAAGGCAGGCAGGAGTGCCAAGAGGCCTGCATGGATGAGCAAGGAACTCCTGGACACACTTAGAAGTAAAAACAAAATTTACAGAGGATGTAAGCAAAGACAGATACCCTGGAAGAATACAAAGTAGTCAGAAAAGCAAGAGATTAGATTAGGAAAGCAAAAGCACAGAGAGAATTGGATCTGGCAAGGGGGGGTTAAGGACAACAGGAAAAATTCTATAGGTATGTCAGTGATAAGAGGAAGACTAGGGAAAATGTGGGCCCACTCTAGAAGGAAACAGGAGAGCTGGTCATCCAAGATGTAGAGAAGGCTGAGGTACTCAATGACTACTTTGCCTCTGTCTTCACTGGCAAGGACCCTGATCACACCGTCCATGTTACAGAAGCCAAAAGCAGGGACAGGGAAAAGGAAGATCCTCCCACCGTAACTGAAGAGCAGGTTCGAGACCACCTAAAGAACCTGAAGGTGAACAAGTCCATGGGACCTGATGGGATTCACCCATGGCTCCTGAAAGAACTGGCAGATGAAGTTGCAAAGCCACTGTCCATCATATTTGAAAAGTCATGACAGTCTGGTGAAGTTCCCACTGACTGGAAAAGGGGAAACATAACACCCATTTTCAAAAATGGAAATAAAGATGACCCAGGGAACTCCAGGACAGTCAGTCTCACCTCTGTGCCTGGCAAGATCATGGAGCAGATCCTCCTGAAGGCTCTGCTGAGGCATGCAGATAACAAAGGGGTGTGATATTTAATATTATTAATATTATTAATATTAAATAATTTTCACAGGAAGAAAGTGACTATGCATACTTATGGATCCAGAATTCTACTTTACCTACAGTGCCCCTCCTCACATTAAAACCTGGGGAGGAGGAGAATGAAAAGAAAAGCAAAGATAAAGAAAAATGAGATCCTTTAGACTGTCTGCTTCCTCCACATTTGCATAATCTGCCATCGGTTGCTCCACCAGCACCAGCAATACCTCCATCACCTTCTCTGGAGGGTGACCAACCGATTGCTACATAGAATCATAGAATCATAGAATTGGCTGGGTTGGAAGGGACCTCAGAGATCATCGAGTCCAATCCTTGAACCACCGTTGCAGTTGCTAGACTATGGCACTGAGTGCCACATCCAGTCTCTTTTTAAATATCTCCAGGGACGGAGAATCCGCTACTTCCCTGGGCAGCCCATTCCAATGCTTGATCACCCTCTCCGTAAAGAAATTCTAATATCTAACCTAAATTTCCCCTGGCACAACTTAAGACCATGCCCTCTTGTCTTGTTGAAAGTCATCTGGCAAAAGAGACCAACCCCCACCTGGCTACATGAAACAGAGAGGCAGCACGAGACTGCTTTAACGTACCCCTTAAGGGAAATACCACTCGGTGGGAATCAAGGAGGATTAGGATTTGTGGCAGTTCCCCTTAATACAAGTGATGTTAGAAAGGATACGGGAAAGCTTGCCCAGACATTAGGAAAAAGCTGGAGAAATTAGAAGATTGGCCCGATAGAGGTCTGAAAGAGCTGTTGAGGGAATCGCAGAAAGTGTATAGAGGGATGAAAATGTGAAGACAAAGGCGAAAAATTTTGTAGCGGCGGTAAGGGAGGTAAATCAAGGAAGAGATATGGGAATGAGAGGGCAAGGAAAAACAGGTGGGTTCTGTGGAGGATTGCAGCAGAATTTTCTTTGACATCCAGGGGGGGCCCTCTTTGTTATTATTGCAATAAAAGAGGGCACATTCAGAAGAATTGTAGGAAGAAAGAGAAGGATTAGAAAATGTTAAAAGGAGAATCGCAGCAGAATTTTCTTCGACATCCAAGAGGCCCTCTGTCCTGGTTTGGGCCAGGATAAAGGTGATTTTCTGTCTTGTACTTTTAGCTAAGTCTCTTCTAAGTAGTTGCACTTGCTGAAATTAACAGCAAGTTTCTCAGACGGTGTGTGCTTCTAGAACTGATAACACTTGATGTTTATAGTTACTGCTAGAGACTGGTATGCAGAGCCAAGGACACTGCTCAGCTCTGAGGAACATTTTACCTTCCTTATACCATACTGATGGATATCAATACTGATGGTATTGATTCTGACCAAGGCACACATTTTACTTCAAAATAATTAAATTACTATGCAAATCTTTGGGTATCCATTGGGATTATCATACTCCTTGGCACCCGCAAAGCTCAGGCAGAGTGGAAAGAATGATTCAAACTATTAAGCAACAATTGGCAAAAATAATGGTTGAAACTCAAATGCCTTGGACAAGGTGTCTACCATTGGCACTTTTAAATATAAGAACAAAACCACAAATTGAAACTGGGCTATCACCATACAAAATGTTATATGGGATGTCTTCTTGTCGGGGAATGCCACTAGAACATAATATAACAGAATATGAAAATATATTGTAACTTTGGTAAAGCGGTTAAATGAATTATGGGAGATGGGAATATTGGTGATAAGGTCTTGATAAAAACATGGAAAGAAGAAAGCTTATCCCCTGTCTGGGAAGGACCTTTTCTTGTTTTGTTAACTACAGATACTGCTGTCTGTACTGCTGAGAAAGGGTGGACACATGCCTCCAGTAAAGGGGTGGAAGCTTGTAGTGAAATGAGGCAACCAGGTGCCACTAATTGCCAGGGAGTGGGCATGAGCTTGTGTTAAGCCCACCTGTGCCTGATCAGGGTGGGCCCCCACTGCGCATGAGCAGGATTAGGGGGCCAATAAAAGGTAAGACCTGAACTCACAACCTCGGTATGCTTGGCTTTAACTGCTTCTCTCAGCACCACACTACCTTCACTGTGCCACTAGAGCTCATCACCGTTAGGGTGAGGCTTGAGTGGCACAGCCGGTTAGCATGCAGTTATACAGACAAACCCAAGCAATGCTGAGGCTGGGGGTTTGAGACTCAAAAAGCCTGTAGTGCTGAGAGAAACAGTTAAAACCAAGCATGCCGAGGTTGTGAGTTCAGGTCTTACCTTTTATTGGCCCCCTAATCCTGCTCATGCGCAGTGGGGGCCCACCCTGATCAGGCACAGGTGGGCTTAACACAAGCTCATGCCCACTCCCTGGCAATTAGTGGCACCTGGTTGCCTCATTTCACTACAGAAGGTCACCTCCCAGCCTGGGGAACCGAAGATCACACTGAGAAGAACATAAGCATATAAGTAATTGGGGAATTTCATATAGTAACTCCAGAAATTTAGATACCTGATAAAATTTTGTTTTAACAAAAAAAAGTAAATAATATTCTAAAGAAACAGGGGAAGGGAAAAAGGGAGTGGAGACACAAGTGACAAATGCCATAAGGTGGAGTTAGGAGAAAAAAAAATTTTTCTTAAGTTCCTGAATTTGGCCCATCATAGGAAAAGGGGCAAGACTGGATAGGACATAGAAGCTGCAGTTGAAGAAGATCTGCCGAGGGTTGCAACCCCTCTGGGCTGTGACCACTGAGCAATATGATCCCTATCGGACCCTTTTTGATTTTGATGGGGATACTAGCATCCACCTTGGCCAAAAATTGCAGTCAATGTGTAGCCACTACCTGTAAAGGAAGAATAGCGTCACAAACTCTGATCTATCATACTCTGTCTGGTTATGATCCCGGAGCTGTGATTCATGTAACATTTACCGAGAGAATTAGGAAATCCATACAGCCCAGGTTGCTTTTAAACTCATTTTATCATGAATTGGAAACTGTGGTGAAATACGAAATTCCCACAATTGCTAAAAACCTTTTTGTAAATTTGGCTGAAAACATTGCTAAATCTTTGAATGTCACTAATTGTTATATGCTCAATAGAATCATTAGGTTACAAGCTGTGGTAGAAATTGTTGTAAATAAAACAGGGGATGCTTTAGAGCTAATTGAGAAACAGAATACACAAATGAGAACCTTTTTATATCAGAATCGCTTAGCTTTAGATTATTTGTTAGCACAGGAAGGAGGTGTGTGTGGGAAATTCAACTAACTAATTGTTGTTTGGAAATAGATGATGAAGGAAAAGCTGTACATGAACTGGTACAGGAAATGAAGAAACTTGCACATGTTCCAGTCCACGCCTGGACAGGACTTAATTGGGAAGGAATTTGAAAAAATCTACTGGGAGGTGGGTGGCTGGTAAAAATTAGAATTCTGGTGTTGGGGATTTTGGGGGGGATTGTTAATTATACCATGTTTAATACCTTGTATGACACAATTTGCCCAATCAGCAGTCCAAAAAGTAAAAAAATGAAACCCTTAAATTGTTAGTGGTAAATACAGGTGAGGAATATTGTCCTGGTTTGGGCCAGGATAAAGGTGATTTTCTGTCTTGTACTTTTGCTTTTAGCTGAATCTCTTTAAGTAGTTGCACTTGCTGAAATTAGCAGCAAGTTTCTCAGACAGTGTGTGCTTCTAGAACTGATAACACTTGATGTTTATAGTTACTGCTAAAGACTGGTATGCAGAGCCAAGGACACTGCTCAGCTCTGAGGAAAACTTTTACCCTCCAGAAGGAGTAAAGAGATCCCACCTGCAGACCTGCTTTGGGGAGGAACGGACAAGATAGATGCCAGAATTGACCAAACAGAGTATTCCATCCCATATACATCACACTCAGTATAAATTTGAGGGATCACGAGAGATTTCCGGATTTCCTGATTTCCTGCTTCCCTTCCTTCACCCGGCATCCTGGAAGGATTCTGTCCGTTCGCCTGCCTGTGGTCCTGATCCATGCCAGACCATATCTGTGTGTTCCTGCCTCCAGTTCCCGACTGCTGCTGACTCCAGGAGTCCAGCCTGGACTTTCCCAGGGCTGCCCTGCAGCCTTGGTGGTGACATGAGAGTTATTGGGGGAAAAGGGGGGAAGGAACGTGGTATCAATTTTCCTGTATATTTGTATATATTTAGTAATTTTTCCTATTTATCATTACTGTTTCATTATTGTTTTGTAGTTTAGTTTCCAACCCATAAGTCTCTCTCCCTTATTCTCTCTCCCTTCTTTATCAAGGAGGAGAGAGAGATTAATAGAGAGCGTCTGTTACTCGGTTTAATTGCCGGGCCAGTGTTAAACCGTGACAAATATCAAGAAGAGGAGGAAGAAGATGATATCGATTTGTGTTCCTGTAAATGGTGTTTACATGGCAAGAATGATCCATGTAAATGTGAATCTTGTAAGTATGGGTGCAACTTGTGTCATACCTGTGTATCCTCAAGCTCTGAGGAGGAGAGTGATTAAAAGGAATACAAATTCAGAAATTATTATGAAAAAAGTAAACGGGGAATTGTAATATATGATTGTCATATATGTTAATGAATTTGTATTCCTAACCAATAAAATTCAGAATTAAACTGAGAAGGAAGTGAATATGGGGCTAGACAAAGCAATTAAGGCATGTAATTTTCCACTGTTTCAGTGTGAACAAAACAAGGCCCTAAGGAGGCTAACTTCTGTCTCGAAGATAATTAAAAGTGTAGGCCCTGTTCTTAAAACAAGACACTGCCAAGGCCAACTAGGCACCAAAAGAACGTGAACATCTGCACAAAGAGAACATAAAGATGTCACAACCAGCAGATAAGGGAAAAGTTATGGCTAGGGTCTGATATCGCCCTGTAACAATATAATGAAGTCAGCGAAATCAAGAAAGGTAAAAAGTTCAAGCTCGAGGAAGACTTCTTACTTCATCCAAAGACCCCCTGATGACCCCCGGATGTACTGAAATGAGGCATGAGCAGGACCAGGGGGCCAATAAAAGGTAAGGCCGAAGACACAAACTCAGCTCACACTGGAACTCACAATCTCAGCATGCTTGGCTTTAAGTGCTGCTTTCAGCACTGTACTACCTTCATTGCTCCACTAGAGCTCATTGCCAGCAGGATGAGGCTTGAGTGGTGCAGCCGGCTAAGCACGTAACGACACACCCCGAGCAATGCTGGAGGCTGCGGGTTCGAGACTCCTCAAAGCCTCACCCTGACAGCGATGAGCTCTAGTGGCCCCCTGGTCCTGCTCATGCACAGTGGGGGCCCACCCTAATTAGGCACAGGTGGGCTTGACACAAGCTCATGCCCACTCCCTGGCAATTAGGGGCACCTGGTTGCCTCATTTCACTACACCCGGATATCTTCCCAAAAGAGGACTTTGCCCAAACTCCCCCTAGACTCTGCCCAGACTCCACCTATCATGAATATTATAATAACATGATGTAATCCCTATGAATATGTATGTAAACCCACCTCCTTTTGAATATTCATAAAATTGTAATCAATATAAGGTAATTCTAGAGTTTTAGAGGTGTGCATGTGAGTGGAGCTGAGACTCCCCATGCACCCAGTGCTGTTTTGCTCATTGCAATTTCAATTTTATTATTTAATTAAACCATTAACAGAATATTGAGTCTCGATCATTTATAACAGGGGTGACTGGTGACAGCCAACATGGCTTCACTAAGGACAAGTCCTGCCTGACTAATTTTGTGGCCTTTTACGATGGGGTCACAGCCTCAGTGGACAAAAGCAGAGTACTGACATCATCTACCTGGACCTGTTCAAAGTGTTTGACACAGTCCCACATAACATTCTGATCTCTAAACTGGAATGATACAGATTTGATAGATGGACCACTTATTGGATAAGGAACTGGCTGGGTGGTCACACCCATAGAATTGTGATCAGTGGCTCAGTTTCCAAATGGAGATGGGTGACAAGTGGTGTTCCTCAAGGGTCATTACTCAGACCGGTGCTGTTTAACACCTTTGTCAGCGACATGGACAGTGGAATCAAATGTACCCTCAGCAAGTTTACTGATGACACCAAACTGTGTGGTCAAGTCAACACAATGGAGGGAAGGGATGCCATCCAGAGGGATCTTGAGAGTCTGTAGAAGTGGAGTTGTGCAAACTGCATGAAGTTCAACAAGGCCAAGTGCAAGGTTCTGCACCTGGGTTGAGGCAATCCCATGCATGAATACAGGTTGGGAGGAGAAAGGATTGCAGGCAGCCCTGAGGAGAAGGACTTGGGGGTGGTGCTGGACCAGAAGCTTAACATGAGCTGTCAATGTGTGCTTGAAGCCCAGAAAGCCAACCATGTCCTGGGCTGCATCAAAAGAAGCAGAAGCAGACAGTCGAGGGAGGTGATTCTCCCCCTCTGCTCTTGTGAGACCCCACCTGGAGTACTGTGTCCAGTTCTGGAGTCCCCAACATAAGAAGGACATAGACCTCCTGGAATGTGTCCAGAGGAGAGATGCTAAAATGATCAGAGGGATGGAACACCTCCCCTATGAAGACAGTCTGAGGAAGTTGGGGTTGTTCAGCCTGGAGAAAAGAAGGCCCTGAGGTGACCTTATAGCAACCTTCCAATATCTGAAGGGGGCCTACAAGAAAGCTGGGGTGGGGCTTTTTACATGGGCGTGTAGTGAGAAGACAAGGGGAAATGATTTCAAACTTGAAGAGGGGAGATCTAGGTTAGACATGAGGAAGAAATTCTTTCCTGTGAGGGTGGTAAGACACTGGAACAGGTTGCCCAAGGAAGTTGTGGCTGCCCCTTCCCTGCAAGTGTTCAAGGCCAGGTTGGATGGGCCCTTGAGCAACCTTGACTAGTGGAAGGTGTTCCTGCCCATGCAGGGGGGTTGGAAATAGATGATCTTTAAGGTCCCTTCCAACCCTAGCCATTCTATAATTCTATTATTTTTTAATGCCTCTAGGGACAGCAACTCCACCACCTCCCTGGCCAACCTTTTAAATGCTTCAACACTTTTTCAGTGAAGAAATTTTTCCTAATATCTAATCTGAACCTCCCCTGGTGCAACTTGAACCCATTTCTTCTTGCCCTATCACTAGTCAGTAGGGAGAAGAGGCAAACACCTGCCTTACTACAACCTCCTTTCATGTAGTTGCAGAGAGCAATAAGGTCTTCCTTCAACCTCCTTTTCTCCAGGCTGAACAGCCCCAGCTCCTTCAGCATCTCCTCATAAGACCCGTTCTCTATACCCTAATAAGTCTAATTGCCCTTCTCTGAACCTTCTGCAGCAGCTCAGTGTCTTTCCTACACTGTGGCGCCCAAACAAATGCTGCTGTATTTGGTGTTGATGTGGCCTCTCCTTGAGTATTGTTCTGGGCCCCACAATTTAAGAAGGATGTGAAGGTCCTTGAATGCTTTCAGAGGAGGGCAACAAAGCTGGTGAAATGTCTGGAAGCAATGTCCTATGAGGAGTAGCCAAGGACTCTGGATGTGTCTACTTTGGAGAAAAGGGGGCTGAGGGGTGACCTCATTGCTCTCTAAAGCTTTCTGAGGAGGAGAAGTGGAGAGGGATGTGCTGATCTCTTCTTCTTCTTCTTCTTCTTCTTCTTCTTCTTCTTCTTCTTCTTCTTCTTCTTCTTCTTCTTCTTCTTCTTCTTCTTCTTCTTCTTCTTCTTCTTCTTCTTCTTCTTGCTGATCTCTTCTTCTTCAGTGATAGGATGAGTGGGAATGGTTCAAAGCTGTGCCAGGGGAGGTTTAGACTGGACATTAGGAAGCATTTATTTACTGAGAGGGTGGTCAAACACTGGAATAGGCTTCCTAGAGAGGCAGTCGATGCCTCAAGCCTGTCAGTGTTTAAGAGGCATTTGGATAATTCCCGTAATAATATGCTTTAACTTTTGGTCAGGCAGTTGGACTAGATGATTGTTGTAGGTCCATCCCTTCCACCTGAACTATTCTATTCTTAAGTAATTAAATAATTGTGAGTCAAAGTTTATTAACATCTACATACACATTAACCTCAGAAGGAAGAAACTGTGAGGACAAACACCCCTAACTATCAGTAAGATGTGCCACAGCAAGCTTGGAGAGCCTGACTTTCATTTAATCTAATATCACTTCTCATAGCTGTGAGCAAATGAATGGCAGAGTGAGAAAGGCCAAGTGAAAGAAGGCGGCCTCAGGCTTCACTAAAACATATTTTTGGTTATGACCCTACCTCCCCTGTCTACAATTGCATCTCCTGCACCACAGCCATGTGAGATGAGGGATTGATATAGCTGAAAAATAACTCAGAAAAAACTGTAATGCATTATTTGTGGCCACACATCTCTTGCTGTCCAGCTCACAGCTTGACTGGTGTGAGAGAAGATGAGGATGAAGCAAGTGAGTGGAGGCAGGAAGTGGAGGAGGCAACTGTGAAACCACTGCTGCAATATCTTGTCATAGTTATCATAGTGGCAGAAAGGCTAAAGTTCACAAAACAGATGGTCCCACTCCCTCCCCAGCTCTGGCCATGTCTCTTCCTCCTGCCTTTGTGCCATCACTAGTCTTGCTGAATGGCAAGCCCTGTCTTGGCTTGCTCAGTTTCCAATTTTTTTTCCTGAAAGTAGGTATCAAGAGCTTTTCAGAGCTAAGGCAGTGCAATAGTTTGAGTGGACCAGGATAATTTTTAGTACCAGTATGAAGACCTAAAGAGAGGGTCTTTAGGACCCTGAGGAATCTGAGAGGGGCGGAACACAGAGGGGTCAATATTCCCTCCCATTTCCTTTGGAAAAATCTCCCAGTCATGACATCAAAGAAATTCCCAACATTGGTTTTGATACTACTGAAGATGATTCCTCTGTTCTGGTTGCTGAAGTGAGTATCCATGTGTGGAGGCAGGCTTGCGGAGCAAAGAGACGACAATATGAGTTAGCAACAAAGCTCGATTTTATTAAGCAGAGCATTACATTTATATGGTCTTGGTGTCTTCATGGCTCATGTTGATTGGCTGCGTGTTGCTGTCCACACACCTGTTGTCACGTTGCGATAGGGTACTGCTTATCGTCCTTGTCCTGCTTTGCTGACCGCAGGCATCCTGTTTACAACTTTTTATCTGCCGTAACTTTCTTCTTCTCAGGGGCTCAGAACTGGTTAAATACAACTCTTTATGTGCTGTCTATGCGATGCTTTCCCATCCTGTTATTCTTCTTTTCTGCTGCCAACTCCCTTATCTTTTGCACATAGCTGATCTTGTAATAAACTTGCAGCTGGGCCTCAAGGCCCTTAGCTCACTCTGGCTAAAGCTAAATAGTCAGGATTGCTCACGTCTGTTTCCTTCCCAAAACTCCCAACAATTCCCCCTTTTTGCTTTTGAGCAATCCAGACTTGCTTCATCGCGCGAGATAACATGCTAATAATACAGTGCCATAAACAACATGCTAATTATACAAAAGCAATAATAACTAATATAATTGATAAACCTTGTCTAATTAAATCTCTAAGCTATCCCCCTAACCCTAAGCGATTTAAGCATTCATCTAACCCAGTATGTGCAACAGCTAATTTTTTTCATGTTATCTTAATCAATTGTATTTGGTTGTGAATCGACTTTGAATGATCAAATAAGTTCATGCAACACCTTCCGTCAAAGTCTTCACAAACATGACCTAAAAGCTAACAATAAAAAGTCAGTGGCAGCACGATTTTGTAAAACTGCATGTCTGACACTATCAACATTTTTAGCATCTGTTAAACCATCAGAAGTTAAATTCATCTGCTTAGCAGTGCAACAGGGTAGTTTGTGTATATTGCCAAGGGCTTTTCCTTCTGCTATGTGTGGGACAAATGAAGCAGCAAGAACCCTTTCTGCTGTACCCCAAATTTCAAATTTTTCATTACAGTCTGGGCCCAATTATTGTATTGAGCATTTTGATCAAAAATGTTGTTTTCTTATTAGTGCTCTCATGAGGTCATGCTCTTTTTTCTTCTCTTCTCATGAGGTATATGCTCTTTCCCCCCTCTTTTTTTTTTCTTTTTCTTTTTTTTTTTTTTTTTTTGTGCTGTGGTGTCTGCAGCAGGGCTCAATTTCTGAGCAGCAGCAGTGTCTGTGGGGGCAGAGACAGCAGCTGCAGCTGTAGCAGATACACTGGCAATGCTTACCAGCCTTATCTGAGTTGTGCCCTTGCATGAGGTGGGGGGGGGAAGAAGCGGCTGCCGAGGCAGGAGTGGGGGTGCTCTCTGTACCAGGAGCAGCTCTCACTCTCCGCAGCAACTCTGTCACCGTCGCAAGACCTGACCAAAAAGTCCTGCTGTCCTGTTTCATTAGCTATGGTTACCCATATAATCTGTTGCTCTAAGAGGTTGGCAGCTGGATGGGCCCAGGTACGGTCCAGCCATACCATTATCAGCCATATCCATTTCCAAATCAGGGCCTGTAGGAAAAAAGTCTGCGGAGGCTTAAGGATTGATTCCATGTACACATCAATATGATTGTATGAAATCATTTATTAACAATTTGCACTCACATATAGAGAAGCCTTGTTTACACCATCATATCATGCAGGTGGCTTTGTATTCCAATTACACATACCATTCTCACGGAAAGATTCTTCTCACATAATTATTTTCCTCTTCTGTTGCCAATTAAGTTATCTCTTTCCCAGTAGCTCATTTTTAGAAACCTGTAACTAGGCCTCAATAACCATTAACCCATCGTAGCCTAAGCTGAAGTAAGTCAGGATTGCTCACAACCTGTATATTTCTGAACTGTTTCCCCAACAAGGGCCCACCGGTTCATGGCTGGTGTTGGTCGATGTTGCTGTGGCAGCTTTGGTCCACCTATACCATTATCAGCCATATCCGTTTCCAAATCAGGGCCCACCGGTTCATGGCTGGTGTTGGTTGACGGTCCTGTGGCAGCTTTGGTCCACCTGCTGGGTACCCACAGTGGCCCTGTAGGGGTAGATAAACATATATCCTCTGCCATTAAATTGAACTTGTGCAGGACCTTTCCACAATCCATCTTTTGGGTCTCTATAATGTACCCACATTTCTGTTTTTACTACTTGTTGTGAAGACAGTGCATTATTATGCAACATAACCGGAGGCACTTCTTCGTTTCCAAAAAACACACAGGTAGTTTAACACAAACAATGCCTTATTCAACCGTTCCACAATGTCTGACACCTCTATAAATTTTCTAAGATACTCTTTTAAGATATGGTTTGTACGCTCCACTATTACCTGCCCTGTTGGTGAATTTGGAACTCCCCTAATGTGCTTCACATTCCATTGTTGCATAAACTTTCGTATCCCCTCACTGGCATATGCAGGGCCATTATCAATTTTTATCACCTCAGGTATCCCCATTACTGCAAAGCACTGAGTGAGATGGCGCTTTACATGCAACACTTTCTCTCCCGCTTGCGCAGTTGCCCACACAGACTTTGAAAAACTATCAACTGTTACATGTACATATTTTAGTCTGCCAAACTCACGTGTGTAACATCCATTTGCCACACTTCTAGTGCCTTTTGCCCACTAGGATTGACTCCTATTCCAATCCCTGGACCGTGATGACTACACTGTGGACAGGCTTTTACTATTCCCTGTGCATCATTAAAAGACACCTTAAACTGTCGCGTTAATCCTTTTGCATTCTGATGAAATCGAGGATGTGCAATCCTGGCCATTTCAAACTGATTCACGGGTGCTAATACATCAGCTACTGCAACTAATTGATCAGCCAAATTGTTGCCCTCTCCTATTCCTTTGTTTAGCTGATGGCTCCTAATGTGTATGACACAGTAGGGTGCCATGTGCTGCCTAATTGCCTGCTGTAACTGCTGAAACAACTGGCCTAAGCTCTTGTTCGATGTTCTGCACAAAACGGCATCCTCGATTCTTTTTGTTACACCAGCCACATACAGTGAGTCAGTGATGATATTCAATGGTTCATGCATCCATGTAGTTGTGGCCCAACAAACAGCAGCAAGTTCTAATGTTTGCAGTGAATCTTCTGGCGTTGCAGGTAACACATGACTATCCCATTGTCCAGTCTTATTTGCCTTCCAAACCACCACCGCTTTGCGTGCTTTCTTTCCTGCATCCGTAAAAACTGTCTGCGCATTCTGTAGCGGTTGTTCAGAATGCCAGCACGACTTCCATTTTTGCGATGTTAGGAACTGCAACTCCTTTTGGCTAGACAGTACTATAGACAGTGTGCCGAGGTATTCAAGCAGAGACATTTGCAGCAGTAGTGAATGCCGAATTGCCCATTCTAGGTCAACTTGCTGCATGGGCAAATGAATAAAGTCTGGCTCTGTGCCTGCTACTGCGGGGGTGTGTGTTCACCCCTTCAGAATAATATCTCCTATTTGCTCCAAGCGAGTCAAAATTGACTTCCGCGGCTGAGACGGGAGAAATATCCATTCCAGGAGGGCTATGGGACCCTCTCCCCCTTTTTGTTTTCGCCACTGCAGGAGCAGTGCACAAACATGGTCTTCTTGGATACAGACAAGCAGGCAGAGCATTTGTCTGCTCGCCCAATGCGATGCAATCTTTTCTGAAACACACTGTAATGCGTGACATTGTTGCCTGTCAAGAGAGATAGGGGCTGCTGGATCTGTTCCCTGCAGTAAGGCATGCAAAGGAGCTATGTCCGACTTGGTAAGTCCTACTATAGACCGTACCCACTGAAGGTCTCCTAGTAACGTCTGCGCATCCCGTAGGGTACGGATGGTAGTCCCAATTGTTACTTTTTGCAGACGTATCACAGTGTCCAAAATGAGACAACCAAGATATTTCCATGGAGCAGTGAGCTGAATTTTTTCTGGTGCTATTTGTAACCCGGTGTTGCTCAAGGTAAAGTCTTTTTCTTGAGCAATTAGGATATCGTCCATATAGTGATAAATTAAGGCCTGATTCCAAGCCTTTCTTACTGGTTGGAGAGCTTCTGCTACAAACAGTTGGCACATGGTAGGACTGTTTCGCATTCCCTGTGGAAGGACAATCCTCTCAAATCGCTGACTCAGCGCTTCTTTATTAACAGCTGGCAGAGTAAAGGCAAACCACTTCGTGTCTGCTGGATGCAATGGAATCATAAAAAAGCAGTCTTTCAAGTCAATGATCAATAAAGGCCATTTCTCTGGGATCATAGTAGGCAAAGGAAGGCCAGGTTGCAGTGCACCCATCGGCTGCATCTGCTTATTCACTGCTCTGAGGTCATGCAGAAGTCTCCATTTTCCTGACTTTTTGGGAATCACAAAGATGGGGGTGTTCCAGGGGCTGGTAGACGGCTAAATGTGTCCTGCTGCAAGCTGTTCTTGAACAAGAGCTTGTGTCTGTTGCAGCTGCTCCTTTTTTAGTGGCCACTGTTCAACCCATACTGGTTTCTCTGATGTCCATGTGAGCTTTAAGGGCTGGGGCTGCTTTCCAACAGTGGCCGCTGCACAAAAAATGAATCAGTAGATGCTAACACAAGGCCCCACTGTGTCATGCACTCACGGCCGATCAAGCCCCCTACTCCTTGAGGTAAGGGGAGCACAGTTATGGTGGCATGTGCAAGTTTACCTTCCAGCTCAATGTCTGCCATGCCCAAAGTAACCAATGCCTTAGAGCCGCCACCTACCCCTGCAATGTCTACTGGTGATGGCTGAAGTGGCCAATGCGAAAGCCAAAAATGTGTAGATATTATGGTAACATCTGCTCCGGTATCTAGCAGTACTCTAAATGGCTTGTTTTCTCCCTTATATCTAATGTTAACAATTGTTGTGGGGCGTCTACACATATTCAGGGTAAGACACGCTATTGTATCAGTAGACCCAAAGCCTGCATTGCCTCGCAGAGTCCGTGCCGCAGCTGTACTGCTCAAGTCCGCTAGTAAGTTTTTATAGGGAACTAGCTGTGCAATTTTGCTACCTTTCGGTATGAACAACGGTGGCTGTAGCATATATGCCACTATGCAAATGTCTCCAGTATAGTCTGCATCAATTACTCCTGGACATACTATTATACCTTTTAGCCCGGCCAAAGATCGTCCCAAAAGTAATGCTCCTATACCTATCGAATTTGGCTTTGTCTGTCCCGTGGGTATTTTAACAGGCTTTGTGTATACCAACGTCACATCTACTGCTGTTGCCAAGTCTGTTCCCAGGCTCCCGGCAGTGGCGGGAGCCCCCCATTTACTTGGAGAGGGGCAGCTACTGTTGTCGACGCGCGGCCCCCCTTCGCGCTCAAATTCCCATTTCCCGACCTGCGACAAACTACGGTGCTATGAGTATTCATTTTGCAACTGTCACACCAAACTGTTTTTCTACAGTCACGCCTCAGATGCCCTTGCAACCCACAGCGAAAACATGTTCCTTTTTGCTGTCCCTGCCTTGAAACTCCTTTTCTCATCTGAAGCGTGGCTGCGAGCATCTGTGTCTGGCTAGCGAGTGCATCTGACATAACCTTGCCCTGCTCGGCTATGGCGGTTTTAACTGCTTCTCTAACTACCATAGCTTGCTTTTGCGTACTTATATGTGCAGTACGATCAAGCATATCGCCTACAGTGGCATCACGCGGAAGCGTACTCAAAATTACTTTTGTTTTCTCATTTTCATTCTCAAATGCGAACATTTTCAACAGACGACTGTTGAGGAAACAGTTCAGAAATATACAGATTGTGAGCAATCCTGACTTCAGCTTAGGCTACAGTGGGTTAATGGTTATTGAGGCCTAGTTACAGGTTTCTAAAAATGAGCTAATGGGAAAGAGATAACTAATTGGCAGCAGAAGAGAAAAATAATGATATGAGAAGAGTGGTTCCGTGAGAATGGAATGTGTAATTGGAATACAAAGCCACCTGCATGATATGATGGTGTAAACAAGGCTTCTCTATATAAGTGAGTGCAAATTGTTAATAAACGATTTCATACAATCATATTGATGTGTACATGGAATCCTTAAGCCTCCGCAGACATTTTTCCCACAGACGACTTCTAAGGTCCCCGTCAAGGTCACTCGCAGCCTCAACAGATGCAACAAGCCTATTTACGAATGTAGCAAAATCCTCATTTGCCCCCTGTTTAACTGTTGCCCAATTAGGCAATTTTTTCTCCGACAGTGCCTTCCACAAAGCTGCTTTTGCGGCTTTCGCGGCTTCTGCGGCAGCATTATGGACCATCCTCAGCATCTATAATTGCTGTACACCCGCAGCATAAGCACCCCGTCCCATAAGCATATCTAAAGTAACAGCATATAGGGGATTATTAACATTGGGATCATAAGCAGCATTAGCATTGACTACTTTTCAGCATTCATCCTCCCAAAACCTTTCCCACAACAAGAATGCGGAGGGGGTTAAAATCAACCTAGCAACAGTAACACAATCATCTGGTGTCATAACATTAGAAGCAAACAAATAATTAACCACTTGACATGAGGGTTCCAAATGCAGCCCATACGTGCTAACCGTAACCCTCAACTGTTGCATAAGCTTCCACTCAAAAGGATTATATTGTGCATGTGCCTGGCCCCCATTATCAACTATACAAACTGGACATGCTAATGGGCCCACCCCACACGCCTCGGAGGCCTGCCAATCTCCTTCTAAGATGGCATCTCTAATAACCCCAGACCACCTGTAATTCGCATTTAATGGCTTAATATGCAAACCGTTCGATGCTGTGACAGTCACGTCGCCCACGGTACTGGTAACCGCCGGTTTAGGCTGGAAAACTGGTATGTCTTGCATTTTCTTCGTCACTTCAGAGAGGAGGTGATCTGATGGTCGTGGGTGCTTTTTACTCTGCAGCTCGCTCTTTGCTGGTGGAGGTTGTGGCTGCTCAGTGTCATCTATATCGCTGGGGATCACATTGACATAATCGCCATCTTGCTCATTATCTGGATTTTCCTGGTAGGACGGTAGTGTTAACTCATCGGGAGGAGAAGGGGGAGCTGAGGGCACACAGCGTGGACTGCAGCATGGTCCTCCGACCTCTGACACCTGCCGCAGCCATCATCGCATCTCCGTTACAGACAAGCAGATAGGGACATCAAAACCGGCCACAGATGGTCCGGTGGCGAACAGCTTAGAGTCCTTATCCACAGGTGCGGTCTTGCCTAACATGACTTGGGCAGCGGCAGCCACTTTTTTTTCTGACTGGTATAGTTGCAGAGTATTAATAACTTCCCTCCACGTCTTTCCAAGTTCTTTGGCTTTAGCATCTCCATCTAACATTCGATCCCACAAGGAATTCCCGATCTCTCGCCACTCCAAAACACTGAATACGAGGGTGGGGTCTTGCAAATGCCCCTTTTCTTTCGTCCAACTACATAGGCTGTGCAGTTTCTTGGTAGATACCAAGGCCTCTTGCTTAGCAAGAAATTCACTTAATAATGAGATCGCCACTTCCCTTTCCATATCTCAATCAGGAAGTTGAACTCACCGGCACTTGGAGGGCAGCTGCTCCCTTTTTTTTATCGATCCTCTTTAGTGCCACCAGCCTTTCCTCCAGTCACCGCTCACACAGAGAGTCAAATAGCCAACCACGTTGGAGTCACTCTTGCGGAGAGCCAAATAGCTGATCCCGTCGGGGTCACCACTTGTGGAGGCGGGCTTGCGGAGCAAAGAGACGACTCAATATGAGTTAGCAACAAAGCTCGATTTTATTAAGCAGAGCATTACATTTATATGGTCTTGGTGTCTTCATGGCTCATGTTGATTGGCTGCGTGTTGCTGTCCACACACCTGTTGTCACGTTGCGATAGGGTACTGCTTATCGTCCTTGTCCTGCTTTGCTGACCGCAGGCATCCTGTTTACAACTTTTTATCTGCCATAACTTTCTTCTTCTCAGGGGCTCAGAACTGGTTAAATACAACTCTTTATGTGCTGTCTATGCGATGCTTTCCCATCCTGTTATTCTTCTTTTCTGCTGCCAACTCCCTTATCTTTTGCACATAGCTGATCTTGTAATAAACTTGCAGCTGGGCCTCAAGGCCCTTAGCTCACTCTGGCTAAAGCTAAATAGTCAGGATTGCTCACATGTCCGTTTTCTTCCAAAAACTCCCAACATCCATGGAAGCCATGAATGCAACCTGCCAAAATGTATTTCTTAGTCAGTTGTTCATTAAATGCAAGTATATAGAGGAATCAGCTACAGATTTTTTTCCTATATTTGCGGTTTGTTTATTTTCCTGACAGAGATGTTCTTCTAGGGCCTGCTTCAAGGACGTTAAACTCCACTCATTCCATTGAATGAAACTGGAAGAAGACTAGGCTTCTTGCATTCAATTGGACTATTCATGACTGTAAATGTAAGTGTATGGACAAGTGTTTGCAGGTCAGGATTTTAATTTGGGATTTTATTTACCTTTAACTCTCTCTAGAATGATGCAATAGAAAAATTGTACTGAAATGTATGCTGTTTTTTATAAAAGTGATTGTTTTTACATGATCCTCAATGCATTTAGACTGGATATTGCTTTTAATTGGATGTGTGAAATAAATAATGCTTGGTAAAATCCATTCACATTAGTGTTTCTTGCTAAGTGATGCATTAAGCATTTTATTAGAGGTCCTCTCAAGGTGCAGTGGCTAGGTTTCAACAGTCAGTGCTTTTTCTTTATTACCAGTTGCCCTGTACCCCTCAGTCATGACAACATGGTGGAAACCAAAAGAGGAAACATAAGTGAAAACTGTTCATCGACTTCATATTAAACTCTTTGCAGTGAGACACATTGACTGTGGAAAATGTTTCATAGGAAGCAGTGCAAAGTCTCTCACATTGAACAATTCAGATTATCCTCAGTAAGATACCATGGCCTATAGAGAACCATCTTGCATGGATGGGGAAGGTGATTACCTCTTCTGGGAGTCTGTGATTCCCCCATCTGACTGCCATTAGATGGAGTACAGGCAGAACTGCTGTACCTGGATGCCAAAAGGTTGCATAGTGACTTGGTATTTTAACTTCTGTCCTGGTTTTGCTGGGACAGAATTCTAAAATCTCTTTTCTGTTTAGAGAAACTGTAATTTTGAGAGGCTGCAGAGTCCAGTTCTGTAAGAATATGAGTTAAGATGCATTGTTTTAATTTATACCCAGCTCTGGCATGAGGGTTTCTGTAGTGACCAAGGCTGAGGGTAGTTTTGAACTATGCAGGTGCAGTGGGCTAGGAGGGGCAGAGCCCAGGGCACCTGACCCAAGCTGGCCAACCAAAGAGCGCATCTGTTTGGAGATTGAGTTGCTGCTCGGAGAGCAAGAGCTGCCCCTCATAAGGAGAGCACTTCTGCTTCTGCCTCCACAGCCACTGCTTCCCCCCCACACGCAAGGACGTGACTCTGATATGTCCAGTAAGCATTGCCAGCGTATCTGCTACAGCCACAGTTGCCCTCCCCATTGCCACTATTCCGATTCAAGCAGCGAGCCCTGCTGCTGCTACTGCTTCAGACATTACATCTGCTCTCACTCAATCCACACCACTACTAGTCAACCCTGTGACTAGGAGCAAAGAAAAGAAAAAGAAGTCAGGTCCTACCCCCTATCCTCGTGTAAAATCTCCACAGTTTGTACAAGATCGGGAAGAGGATAGTATGACCTATCATTCTCAAGCAGCTAAGCAAGCAGATGTGGAGGGCCGCCCCAATAATTTGAGAGACCTAAGGTATCCCTATGAAGACAAAATAGACTGCCCGCATATCAGAGTGGCCAAACTTGACAAAGCTATCAGGTATCTGAAAGAATTGCTGTACAGGATGTGATTTTTTATGATGGTCATATTGTAGATCCTTATCAAATGCCATGCCCTAAGCCTATGCTGCAGAAGTTTGTGCATGCTACACCACCGCCATTTACCCATACACTGTCAGTAATGTTACGGGTTCCTGGAGACATCAAACCAACTGTAAATGATGTCCTTAGACGAGTATGAGAGTATGCAGACACTGTCATTAGTCCCGATTGGGTCTGAATCTCAGCCATAAAGGAAGTGACTGAGAGACTGTGTAAACCCCATTCTTCCCCAACAAGGTAAGGGGGATGCATTGCATCCATTATGAGGAGACGCCCTCCTACAAGACTGAATCGAGAAAAATGGAATACAATAGGAGGTATCCTATGGTCTCTCCTGTGTGAGTATGGAGAGGAAATGAAAAGGTGAGATAAGAAACCTACTTCTGACCTACAGGCACGAGTTTGTGAGCTGCTAGGGACAGGAGTTAAAAGAGGAGGTCCTTCTAGTAGAATAGCTGCTCAAGTCTCCAGTATGGAATCACACAATCCAAATATGCAGGTGACTCAAGATCCCTGTACATCAGGTGTGAGTAATGGGGGTGCAAGCCTCAGTAATGTACTTGCCGACAGTGTTGCATGCGCTCAAGTTTAGAAGCTTAGAGGTGTCATGCTTCCAGCCAGCAGGAGGAGAGGGATAACTAAACTTATTGGACTGTGTGGATTCGATGGCCTGGCACATTAGAGCCACACAAGTATAAATCCTTGGTGTACTCCGCTGCACAGTGCACCCTAATGCCATTGAATCAGAAAGGGATAGAATCAGCCACTATTTCTGGAGTGATGGTAGGATCTCAAGAACTGAGTGTTGTGAAGGCTGATGTATAAGGATCTGGTCTGTAAATACCTGGTTCAGATACCAGTGCTACAGTGAGGGGGTTGATCATGTCTGGTTTTATAAGACACCAGACCTGATGGTAATACATGGGAGAGGCTTATCTTCTAGGGGGAAAGGATTCTAGGATGAGAATTGGTAGGGCTCATCCATAGAGTTTTCAACTAGATTCGAAGGGGGATGGGGTTGAAGCTGGGTTTGTAACAGTGGGGCAGCATTCCAGTGTTAATGAAAATCAGAAGGCCTCCCAACACGCCTTGGGTTGAATCAGTATGTTCCCTGGAATGCCTGTATACCAATGCACACAGCATGGGAAATAAACAGAAGGATTTAGAAATCTATGTGCCATCAAAGGGTTATGATCAAGTGGCAATTACAGAGACATGGTGGGACAGCTCACATGACTGGAATGTGGTCATGGATGACTATATCCTTTTTAGGAAAGACAGGTCAACCAGACAAGGTGGTGGAGTAGCTCTTTACATGAGCTCCATAGAAGGAGACTCCACAATCTCACTGGGCAGCAAGTAAATGAGAAAGAGAAGATGTCGATTATATATGAGAGCTAATAATAACAATAGAAATAGTAATAATAAATATAGGGATTACAATAATTATAAAATAAAATACAATGCAATAATCATAAGTACATAACATAGGCACATTTCATAGACATACAAAAACATAGGCACATTTCATACACATACAAATTATACCGCCAATAAAATGTATTACAGATAACTGCAATCCAGGAGCAAGCATGGAGAAAATCACAATGTTACAAATTACTTTACCTAGGCTAAAGAGGTGGCTAGCCTCCCAGCCAGCAGTAAGTAATTTCTTCCAGTGTCAGTTTCAGAGTAGCCAATTCTGAAACCGTACACCAGGGGCATTTTGTTTTGATGTCCTAGGATTACTGATATCTGCAGTCACATTAATTCACCCGCATTCAGTCCCAATACACAAAACCTAATTACACAATTACCAAAAGAAAAGAAAACATTGGATTATAGTATACAGGGTAAAAGATAACTTAAACCTTATTCCACACAGATTATCCAGTTTGTTCTAATTTTGTGCTGTTTATCATTCATGTCAGCTGCCACACGTGTTTGAATTCAGGGGATTCTGCAAAATTAATTTAATTTTACCTATGTTAGGTAAATTCACATAAGCAGTTTGTCCAGGCTGTAGGCGTTGTCTGAAGTTCCTGGGAGGCTGCTTCTCAGTGTTGTTATCTTGATTAGGCAACAGGGGAAAGAATGCAGTCAGACACCCATTTACACCCCACCTATTATTGACAGTAGTAACTGCATAATTAAGTCTTTCATGCCAATTACTCTCTTGAGGCCTAATGAGTCTTTTAAGTAACCATTAGTCCTTTCTACTATGCCATTCGCCCGGGGATGGTAAGGAATATGAAATGCCCAGTTAATATTTTCACTTTTTGCCCATTGCTGGACCAAGTGGGAAGTGAAATGAGTACCATTATCAGATTGTATACTGGTAGGCTTAGACAAAATGCCAAAGACCTTTTTCAAGAAAGAAACTGTATTTTCTCCATTTGCTTTTGCATAAGATTCTGCACAAGTCAGCCCAGATATAACTTCTACCATTCCAATAACATATTGTTTGTTTCCTGACCTCCGGAAGGGTCCTATATAATCTATTTGCCAAGTAGACCATAATATTTTACCATCTCTGAGGTGTAAGTTATCAGCTGTCAGAGGGTGTTCTCCCAACCGAATTTTACACAAATCACAAGCAGAAATAATTGTTTTACATTGTTCTCGTGATACAGACCATCCACGTGATTGTGCTTCTTTATACAAATCAAAAATACCTGAATGGCCTCTCTTGCAATGAAGCCATTCTAGTAATTTCCCCCATTCTTGGACTGCACCTTGATTGAGAGCATCTCTGATTTCAATGACATTAATTCTTGCTAATGCATCAACCTGGTTGTTATATTTGCTGGCATCATCTTTTAAACTGGATTGATGAGAAGGTATCCAGCCTACATGAAAATTGGGATTTTGTTTTGCAATTTGTACAATTTCCTTCCATTTCTCTGTATGCCATACAGGCACTCTAATAATTTCCCAGTTATTATTTTGCCAAAATGTCACCCATTCTACACAACCTTTCAATACAGCGAAAGAATCTGTATAGATATATACAGGTTCTGTAGTGGCTTTTTCTTTTACAAATACATTCAAAACAGCATCCAGTTTGCCTACTTGTGCAATACCCTCATCTCGATTTATTATTTGTTCACCTGTGGAAGGTTTAATAGCGGCAGACTTGAAAAGCCATACTTTTCCTTCCCTTTGGGAAGAAGCATCTGTGAACCAGGCTGTATTCATATCACTTTTGTATTCTGGGGCTTCTTTAATAGGGCTTGGAGTTTTCATTATTAAATCCTTTTCATTCGTGGATTCAATTGGTTCTTGAATTTTGAGGTGTTTATCAGGACCTTCTTGAATTTGGAAAAGTTCAGCAAAATATTCAGTCTGGGTATACCACTTCCTAATTGTACCTTTCTGAGAGATTCCTTCAAGAGGTGGCTTCCCAGATAAGACCTGGTTAATTATCTTAAAAGGTCCTTGCAGGATTACCTTTTGTTTTTTAATTATCTTGCTTATCTCCTTCAGCACCATGCTGACTGTAAGCAAAGCCTTTTCTAGGACTGAATACCGCTTTTCAGAGTCCTTTAATGACTGAGAATAAAACATTATGGGTCTGGTGGCACCAGCCTGACCCCGTTGCCAAAAGTGATAAGATAATGCACTGGAAGAAAAACCCCATTCGATTATTATCGGGTCCTCTGGGTGGAGGGGTCCCAGGGTTTGAAAGGTTTGTGCTTCTAGGAGGAGGAGTTTTAACGCCTCGTCATGGGTGTGACCCCATTTCCAATGGCGGTGTTTTTTCAGTAGGTCATATAGCGGCCGGGCAATAATTGACAAGTCTGGTATGTGCCTTCACCAATATTGCAAAGTCCCCATAATTTCCTGCAATTCCTTTTTATTCGTGGGTGCTTTTATTTCTCCCAAGTGAAAGAGAGTATCTTGCAGGATATTCCATGTCCCACCCTTCCATGTGATACCTAGAAATTTTGTTTCCTGGGAGGGAGACTGTCTTTTTTCCTCAGGTATTTCAATTTGTAAGCTTGTTAAGTGCCCAATTATGGCATCATAAGCTGCTCTCATGGCTTGCTCATTGTGACCACCTATCAGCACATCATCAATGTACTGATAGATTTTCACATCTGGGTTATTTTTAATTTCTGTAATATTTTCCAGCTCCTGTGATAGAGCATGGTGGGCAAGTGTGGGTGAATGTTTATAGCCCTGAGGTAACCTGGTGAAAGTATATTGTACTCCATTCCAAGTAAGAGCAAAATATTTTTGATCTTCAGGGTCAATTGGAATTTGGAAGAACATATCTTTCACATCGAGAGAGGCAAGCACTGGGTGTGCTGCTTCCTGGATTTCTAGCACCAGATCTGCAATGTTTAGGACAGCTGCATGCAGTTAAATTTTCAGTATTAGCATTCAATTTTCTATAATCTCCATTTGCCATTTGGTTTTCTTATGGGCCAAATCGGGGAATTATAAGGTGAATGACAAGGCACAATTATACCTTTCTGTTTCAGGTCAGAAATTACATCCCTGATACCTTCTCTTGCTGCTAAGGGAATAGGATACTGCTTAACATTCGTAATTTTGCTTTGGGGGAGGCGAGGGGAGGCTGTTAGCAGTCTAACTTTAAGACTGGGGGTGCCAAAATTCCCAAAGGCGACCATTTTCATCTCTCCACAACCTGCCAATCAATACATCCATTCCTAACAAATTGTAAGGAGTGTGATCCACAATCATCTGGGTTCGGATTAACTCTTTGTCTCCTGGTAGCTTAAGGGAAACTTTAGCTGTCTTCTGCAACACAGGGGTTCCCAAAGCACCACTAACAAATATTGGTTTGAGTGAAGAATTAATACCACATTTTTTGGCTACATCAGATTTTAAAGTGGAGATCTGTGCCCCTGTGTCTACTACAAATGTGACAGGGTAGCATTTTGGCCCAACAGCGCACGTAAGTTCTAAATCCCCATTTTTATTCAAGACCAATCTTAGCACATTGTCACAGTTTAACACTGGCCTGGCAATTAAACCGAGTAACAGACGCTCTCTATTAATCTCTCTCTCCTCCCTGATAAAGAAAGGAGAGAGAATAAGGGAGAGAGACTTATGGGTTGGAAACTAAACTACACAACTTTAATGAAACAGCAAATATAAATAGGAAAAGTTACCAAATATATACAAATATACAGGAAAATGGATGCCACGTTCCTCCCCCCTCTCCTCCCAGTAGCTCTCATGTCACCACCGAGGCTGCAGGGCAGCCCTGGGAAAGTCCAGGCTGGACTCCTGGAGTCGGCAGCAGTCGGGAACTGGAGGCAGGAACACACAGATATGGGCTGGCACGGATCAGGACCACAGGCAGGTGAACGGACGGAATTCTTCCAGGATGCCGGGTGAAGGAAGGGAAGCAGGAAAAGCAGGAAGGGCAGGCAGCCAGAAGCTGGAAGCAGGAAATCTGACTTGGCCCTCGTGATGCCTCAAATTTATACTGAGTATGACGTAGATGGGATGGAATACTCTGTTTGGTCAATTCTGGCATTGATCTTGTCTGTTCCTCCCCAAAGGAGGGCTGCAGGTGGGACCTCTTTCTTCCTTCTGGAGGGTAAAAGTTTTCCTCAGAGCTGAGCAGTGTCCTTGGCTCTGCATACCAGTCTCTAGCAGTAACTATAAACATCAAGTGTTATCAGTTCTAGAAGCACACACTGTCTGAGAAACTTGCTGTTAATTTCAGCAAGTGCAACTACTTACAAGAGACTTAGCTAAAAGCAAAAGTACAAGACAGAAAATCACCTTCATCCTGGCCCAAACCAGGACACACATTTTGCCAGTCTTTTGGAGGACTTGATATTTTAGGATTTGGTTGTTCATCATTTTCAGACCAGTCATTTTGATTTGTAGGGAGAGTTTCCCAAGGTTCATTCAGGGGGTCAGTAGAATTTACTGAACTGGGATCAGGACCTATCTCCTCTCTCTGCCGTCTTTTTGCTTTCTTTTTAGTAGCAGAGAGAGGGCTTTTTAGTTTCCCGAATTATGGGTTATATCTAGATCTTTCTCCTGAATGTGACCTGGCAGAACACTCTTCTACCAAGGCTTTTAGATGGCCATAGGTAAAATTGTGAGTCAAAAGTGAAGGAGGGATGCTTTTTCGCTTAGCTTCCTCTTTAAGCTTTGCAAAAGGTCCCAATTCACCTGGTGGTGAATTACTTCTGTCTCGAGAGGGCCTATTTGGACGTGGAGTATTATTATTATAATTATTATTATTTCTATTATTATTATTTCTTCGTCTGCCTCCTCTATTTGCAACTGTCCAGTCACCCTGTGATTCCTCCTGCTGTTGGGGAGGAACTTGGGGAGGTCTGGCAGCCACAGCGGCACAGCAGCTCGTTGGGTCAGGGACCATGGAGCTCTGGAGTTACCAGTAATCAACATAACTCCAGGACCCCAGTGGCCTGACGCTTCTTTCTCTGATAATAATATGTGGTCTCCACCCGAAGATGAAACCCTTACCATATAGTCTATATCAGTTTCCATAGGTAATCTGCCAAATTGCCTTTTTAATTGGCTCAGTTCCAGAGGAGAATATGGAAACTCTTTATGAGTAATTAGTTCTCGTCCTGTATCTAATTCACGTGTGCGTTCTGCTCTAATTACAGGACGCAGACGCTTATGTGTTACAGGCATATTTTCCTCTTCTGAACTATCAGAAGTCTCATGACAGGAGGAAGATTGAGTAGAGGACTTCTCGCTCATTACAGTGAGCTGCTGGACCTTTTCCTCCAATTTATCAAATCTTTTATCCCCAGTTTTTATAAATGTGCTGACCCATTTGCGTAATTCAGCCATTTCTCCCTCGGGTGGGTTAACAACCTGAGGGGGAGTGCCTGCTTGCGTGTTGGCAGCTTTCAGCTGTGGTTTTGATTTTAAAATGGAGGGTCTGCCCCTCCCCTTTTTGGGTGCAAAATGCACAGTTTTTCTGAAGGGTTTTTCAGGAGACACATGTTCCCCGTCGTCCGTTGTATATTCAGACGCAGATGTCGTGCCTTCCAGCATCGGGCCAGGGTCCGTACTGATTTCAGAATTTGGCTCAGCTTCGTCAATATTTCTTAGGAGGTCCCCGAATTCTACAAACATGCCACTTTCAAGATTTTCCAATCTTTGGCGCATTTCTTCTTTCTCCTGCCACATTATAGCGGCCAGGATAAAGAACGCATGTGCATTGAAAAAGTCTACCCTGAGTTTTTTCACTAGTTTTTTGCAATCTTTGTCCAGAGCAGAAGGATTGTCTAAAATTTTTACAGATTTAGCAAGGGCGGTAAAGTCACCATTCTTATAATTTGTGTAAATTAAATCATAAAGAGTATCCTTCGGGGTATAGTTATGAGTTGTTAGGTGGTCCCAGAAGGGGCGAACAAGAGCATATTCACAGAATTCTTCCTCCTTATAGAGGGAAACAGTCTGGTTTTTACCTCCACTGGACTTAGCAGAACAAACGATGGCCTCCATTTGTTTTTACTTTGACTTTAAGTTATTTTAAATTTCTTTAAAAGTTAGTTTTGCAATTCAGGCGTCAGACTAAAAGTAGGCTCTGATATTGTTCCTTGATTTTATCCTGTCCGTGACGCCAATAAAAATGTCATGATCCGCTTATTATTTTATATATTGATTATGAGGATAAATCAGCCACTACTTATAGACGACGTGTGAATTTTACAAAAGTAACAAGACTGTTGGATTTAAAATTAGTTACAAGGGTTTATTTTAAAAACAGGGAAAGTCGGTTTACTGGCAAAAGCCTTCGCATAAGTTAATCACCTTAACTCGAGAGTCGTTAAAATAAAAAAGGAAAGAACAAAAGAGGATTTATCACCATCCGCGGGACCTGGCCTTGGGCTGGAACTGCTTCTGGGCTCTCCGCCATTCGCCATTCGATCCTCTGTGTCTTTTCCGTGGCTGGAAACCGAGGTGCCGAGAGGAGGGGGCGTCTGGACGAAGCTGCTGCGTTTCCTTTTTTCCTAGGGTTTTTTTATACCCCAAAAGAAAGAGGGGTCCCTTCATTGCATAAGTCCCTGATACATACAAATTTCCAGACTTCCCGGGGATGAGTCATCCTTATCTTTTTGTCTTCTGGTGGCCTGCTAGTTCATTGTTTTGGTCTCCACCCTGCACCAGGAGGCGACCTGATAAGTAATCTTATCTTTAGGTGTCTGTCAGGCATACATTGAGGTAAACATATGTTAATTGCAAGCAGGAAGAAGGAAAGAGAAAAAAACTGATTCAAGAGACATATTTTATATTTTCAACTCCACGTGTATACAACATGTGGATTGAGAGTTATAGTGAAAAGGTAAAATTTTTATATGAGAAGTTGACAAATAATGAAATCGGATGGTCGGAAGAAGATGATCAGAAATTAGAGGAAATAAAAAGAACATTAATACAAGCTCCAGTATTGAGCCTCCCTGACCTGGAAAAACCATTTGCATTATTTGTCAACGTATCAAATCAGATAGCTTATGGGGTGCTTACTCAAGATTGGGCAGGAATAAAAAAACCTGTAGGATACTGCTCAAAATTATTAGACCCCGTGAGTAGGGGATGGCCAGCCTGCTTACAGGCTCTGGTGGCAACTGCATTACTTATAGAAGAAGCACGGAAAATTACCTTTAGTGCACCACTGAAAGTACACACCTCCCATAATGTTAGAGGGGGGGGTGCCTTTGCTGTTTAAAGGCTTGGAATTCTGTCTCTAAATAATTTTATTAGGCCTTTTTGGGCCTCAATTTGGCGAGCATGGAGGAAACCAGGACTCCACTGTGCCGTGAACCAGGAGGGGTCTGGGGACGCTTTTGGGGCCCCCTGACGAATTTTTGTCAGATAAGCCTCCCCTACCTCCTTGGCTCTACGCGCCAGTGGACACCTGACCTTCCTCATACTAAAAAGTTATTTAAGTCCTTCCAGCGCAGTGTGAAATGTGCTTTTCGTATTGTGTTGTATTGATAACAGGCTTTTGTTAACGTTGTAATTCATGTGATCATTTATAAGTTGATTATGGGATCCCTTGTCTATATGTTGATTATTGATTGTGCTATTCTGTTGCACTGCTAAGCAGATGAACTTAACTTCTGATATTTTAACACAGATGCTAAAAGATGTTGATAGTGTCAGACATGCAGTTTTACAAAGTCATGCTGCCACTGACTTTTTATTGTTAGCTTTTAGGCTATGTTTGTGAAGACTTTGATGGAATGTATTGCATGAATTTATCTCATCATTCAGAGTCAATTCACAACCAAAAGCGATTGATTAAGCTAACTTGAAAAAATTAACTGTTGCATATACTGGGTTAAATGAATGGTTAAATCGCTTAAGGATATGGGGATAGCTTAGAGATTTAATTAGACAAGGTTTATCAATTATATTTGTTATTATTGGTTTTGATTATTAGTATGTTATTATTGCTTTTGTGTTATTAGTATGTTGTTTATGGCAGTGTTATTAACATTAGCATATTATCTCGCGTGATGAAGTAAGTCAGGATTGCTCAAAAACAAAAAGGGGGATATGTTGGGAAACTATCTGGAAGAAAAAAGACGTGAGCAATCCTGACTATTTAGCTTTAGCTAGAGTGAGCTAAGGGCCTTGAGGCTCAGTTGCAAGGTTACTGAAAGATGAGCTATGGGAAAAAGATAAGGGAGCTGGCAGCAGAAAAGAATAACAGGATAATGATGTAGCCAGCAGAAGTTCTGTGAGAACAGGATTTGTGGCCAAGATATAGCCACCTGCAAGATATCGTTATATAAACAAGGGCTCTATATAAAGTGAGAGTGAATTGTTAATAGACAACTTCACTTTAACCATATTGGTGACTATGTCTTGTCCTTAAGCCTCCGCGGATTTTCTACATATGGGGAGACACAGCAGATGAAATATTTGAAAAAGGGAAGAAGACAATCCACCTTCTGTTGGAAACCGGGTTTGCCATTAAGAGAAATAAGGTTAAGGGACCTGCCAGAGATACAGTTCCTGGGAATTAAATGGCAAGATGGATGATGCCACATTCCTATGGATGTAGTGAATAAGATAACAGCCATGTCTCCACCTACCAGTAAAAAGGAGACACAGACCTTCTTAGGTGTTGCAGTTTTTTTGAGGATGCATATTTCATCGTACGGTGACGTTGTGAAGCCTCTCTATAAAGTAAATTGGAAAAAATTTTGTATGGGGGCCTGAACAAGTACGGGCATTTGAAAAGATAAAATGAAAAATTGTACATGCCATGGCCCTGGGACCTGTCCAAACAGGACCAGAGATAAAGAATGTGCTCTACACTGAAGTAGGGAATGATGGTCTTACCTGGAGCCTCTGACAGAAAACATCAATAGAGATGTGAGGGCTTCCCCTAGGATTCTGGAGTCAGGGTTATAGAAGCTCAGAGGCCAATTATACTTCCACAGGAAGGGAGATATTGGATGCCTATGAAGGAATTAGCACTGCTTCAGAAGTCATTGGCACTGAGGCACAGCTCCTCCTGGTACCACGACTATCAGTCCTGTCCTGGATGTACAAGGGGAAGGAAGCATCCACCCACCATGCCACTGATGCTACCTGGAGCTAGTGGTTTGCCTTAATAACACAGAAAGCACAAATAGGGAGCCCCAGTCGCTTGGGCATTTTAAATAATCACAAATTGGCAAGAGGGCACAGCATTTGGGGTGCCACCAGAAGAGGCAGTGACTCATGCCAAGGAAGCAATATAAAGACCTTTCAGATCAGGACAAATGCTATGCTCTTTTCACCAATGGATCCCATGTCTAAAACCAGGGCTACTGAGGAGCAAAGAATAAACTATCAGGTGGGCCAGGATGATTATGTGTTCCAAATAGATTTAGATTGGGAACACAAAGGTGAGTTATTCTTAGATGGATGGGCCCATGATGCTTCTGGTCATCAAGGAAGATATGGAACATAGACATGAGCCAGAGACCGAGGGGTGGATTTAACAATGGATATTATCACCCAAGTTAACCACGAGTGTAATACTTGTGCTGCTATTAAGCAGGCCAGAAGATTAAAACCTTTGTGGTACGAGGGACGCTGGCTGAAATTTAAATATGGAGAGGCCTGGCATATTGATTATATCACCCTACCTCAAACCTGTCAGGGTAAGCGTTATGTGCTTATGATGGTAAAAGCAAGCACCAGATAGCTGGAACATACCCACAGCTCCAAAGAGACTGGAGACAAATATCACTGTTAATAGTTACCGTACAGAATAGCTAATGACATTTTCTTCTTCTTTTTATTATAAATAACTTTTGTTCCTGGCAGTTCAGTATTGTACATTCAGTACAGAATGAATACTTCAAACCCACAAGATTTTCTTACTCATAGGGTGAAAATAGTGCAGCTCTATTTAGAGATTTTCATGGATATTTTATGTCTTCTCTTGTACAAATTTGGGTATGACAAACTCTTTGGGAAAAAAAAGGATCACAAACTAGCAGTCTGTGTTCAGACTCTTAGGAAAAAGTCACAACTTTTGTGAGGGTCATTAGAAGCACTCAACATGGTTTTACCAATGGGAAGTCATGTTTAACCAACCTGATAGCTTTTTATGAGGACATAAACAGGTGGCTGGATGATGGTAGTGCAGTGGATGTGGTTTAGCTTGATTTCAGTGAAGCATTTGACACAGTCTCCCACAGCATTCTCACAGCTAAACTGAGGAAATGTTGTCTGGATGATCAGGTAGTGAGGTGGATTGTGAACTGGTTAAAGGAAAAAAGTCAGGGAGTTGTGGTCAATGGGACAGAGTCTAGTTCATAGAATTGTAGAGTGTTCTAGGTTGGAAGGGACCTCTAGAGATCATCTAGGCCAACCCCCCTGCCACAGCAGGATCACCTAGTGTAGGTCACACAGGAACGCATCCAGGCGGGTTTTGAATGTCTCCATAGAAGGAGACTCCACAATCTCACTGGGCAGCCTGTTCCACTGCTCCGTCACCCTCCCAGTGAAAAAGCTTTTTCTTATGTTTACAGCCTTTCCTCATAAGGAGATGTTCCACTCCCTTATTCATCTTTGTGGCTCTGCACTGGACTATCTCAAGCAGTTCCCTGTCCTTCTTGAACTGAGAGGCCCAGAACTGGATACAATATTCCAGATGCAGCCTCACCAAGGAAGAGTAGAGTGGGAGGAGAACCTCTCTTGACCTACTAACCTACTGCCATTGGCCTTCTTGGCCACAAGGCACATTGCTGGCTCATGGTCATCCTTCTGTCCACTAGAATTCTCAGGTTCCTTTCCTCTACGCTGCTCTCTAGCAGGTCAGTCCCCAACCTATACTGGCACCTTGGGTTGTTCTTTCCCAGATGCAAGACTCTGCACTTGGCCTCTTTGTATTTAATTAAATTTCTACCCACCCAACCCTCCAGCCTGTCTAGGTCTTGCTGAATGGCAGCACAGCCTTCTGTGTGTCAGCCACTCCTCCCAGTTTTGTGTCATCATCAGTCACCAAAGTGGAGAGAACAGCAGCAGATCTTTGCCGAGGCGAAGAAACTGTGACACTCAGCAAAAAAGGTGCAGGGAGAGTAAGAGAGAGAATGAGAGGGAGGATGCCTCCTTGCCCTGAGTGGGAAGAGACAGCTCTTGAGGGGACGTCTCTGACTCAGTGTGGGTGGAGACAAGAGTGACAGTGGCTCAACACCCATCAAGTACAAGAGCAATCCTCAAGGAGTGAAAGGGACCCAGGAGCACAGCCAACAGGACATGCTAGCAGGGTGTGGCACGTCAGAAGATCATTGCACAGCAGTTTGTGCAGCAGTTTGCACAAGCAGGGAGTATGAAGGTCCCTTCTTGTCTTCAGATGCTACCTTAACTACTTGTCATAACCCTCCCAGAAGAGTTGTGGTTTCCACTTGGTCAAAAGCCACTGTCAGGAGGAATGTGATGACCCAGACAGAGGTCCCACACAGCCACACTGGTTTCCAAGACTCCAGCTGCAGTGAATGCTTAAGCCTGTTGTTCATACCAGAGAGCAGTGGAGAATCTACCTGTGTGAGGTGCGACCAGGTGAATGATCTCAGCATGGTTTCAGAGCTTAAAGAGGAAGTAGAAAGGCTAAGGAGTATCAGGGAATGTGAAAGGGAAATAGATTGGTGGAGACACACCCTAACATCCCTGAGGCAATGGCAGGAGTTGGAGACTCCACAGGAAACAAAGGTTCCCCTACCCTCCTGCCACCAGGACTTGTTGCACCAGGTGGCTAAACCACAAGAAACAGCAAAGCTATGCAGAATTAGAGGAGTTGAGGTGGATATAGATAGATGGGTGCAAAATCATAATACTTTATCTGACACCACTGACAATGAAACACCTTGGATCCTGGTTACCCACAAAAGCAAGACCAAATGCCATCCCCCCCCCTAACATCAGTACCAACAACAGATATGATGCTTTAAGGTCTCTAGGCAGTCATGAACATGTACAACATAGTGAAGCTCCACCAGAAAGACACAGAGGTTATCACAAAAAGAAACAACGGGTGATGCTGGACCTTGTATTAACAAACAAAGGTCCGGTCATGAATGTCAAAGTTGGGGGCAGTCTTGGCTGTAGTGACCATGACATATTAGAGTTTAGCATTGTTAGGAAAAGAAACAGGACAAAAAGTAAAATATCTACCCTGGATTTTAAGAGGGCTAACTTTGCCCTCTTTAAAGATCTACTTAGAAGTGCCCAATGAGCTAGAACTCTAGAAGGTAGGGGGCCCAAGTGAGCTGGTCAATATTCAAACATTACCACCTCTGAGCTCAAGATAAATGTATCCCCTTGAAAAAAAAAATTAGGTAGAGGAGACAGGAGACCTGCATGGATAAGCTAGGAGCTACTGGAAAAAGTAAGATGGAAGAAGGAAATTTACATTATGTGCAAGAAGTGTTTGGTTAATTGAGAGGATTATAGAAATGTGGTGAGAGTATGTAGAGATTTGACAAGAAAAGCCAAGGCTCTCTTGGAACTTAGTCTGGCTAGGGAAGTGAAAGAAAACAAGAAACGTTTCTTCAAATAAATCAATGAGAAAAAGAAGAGTAGGGGAAATTTGGGTCCACTGCTAAATGAAGTCGGAGATATAATAACAGAAGATATAGATAAGTCAAAGTTGCTGAATGCCTTCTCTGCCTCAGTCATTACTCCAAAGACCAGCCCTCAGGGATCCCAGGCATTAGAAGTAAGAGAGCATAACTGGAGGGAGGAAGACTCTCCACTGGTCAGTGATGATTGGGTTAGAGATTGCTAGGATAAACTGAAAACATACAAATCCATGGGACCCGATGGGGTGCATCCACATAAGCTCATAGAGCTGGCTGATGTTTTTGCCAAGACACATTCCATCATTTCTTGAAAAATCATGGTGAACGGGAGAGGTGCCTGAGGACTGAAAGAAAGCTGATATAACTCCAGTCTTCAAAAAAGGCAATAAGGAAGACCCAGGCAACAACAGACCAGTCAGCCTCACCTCCATCCATGGAGTGTCATGTACCTTGACTTCAGTAAAGCTTTGGACACGGTCTCCCATAACATCCCCATAACAAAACTCAAGAAATGTGAGAGACAAATAGAATGTGAGGTGGATTGATAACTGGCTCAACAACAGAGTTCAGAGGGTTGTGATCAGCGGCACAGTGTGCACCTACTTGGATTGACGAACTGTGGCAAGACATTGCTGCTTTGTTAGAGAAACTTGATGTAAAGGTGTGTCATATAGATGCCCACGTGCCTTTAAATAGCTACTGAGGAACGTTGAAAAAACCAATGAGCAGATGAGGCTGCTCAAGTGTTCCAAATAGATTTGGACTGGTGCGGAAGAACAGTGGACAACACACAGATTAATATAATCAAAGTATTGCCGTTTATTGAGAGTAGCGGTAGCCCTTTTATACCCAGTCAGGCTGATAACATAATATAAGCATATTGCTGATTGGTACAACACATTCTTCATATGCCACAGGGCGCTATCTAACTGGTTAAGTATAACTGTTTATGTGTTGTCTATGTGATGCTTTCCCATCCTGTTCTTCTTTTCTGCTGCCAACTCCCTTATCTTTTGCCTGTAGCTGATCTTTTAATAACCTTGCAGCTGGGCCTCAAGGCCCTTAGCTCACTCTTGTAGTGAAATGAGGCAATCAGGTGTTGCTAATTACAAGGTGGGAGGCGTGAGCTTGTGTTAAGCCCACCTGTGCCCAATTAGGGCTTACCCCAGCTGTGCATGAGCAGGATTGGGTGACCACCTCGTAATTAGCAACACCTGATTGCCTCATATCACTACACACTCTGGCTAAAGCTAAATAGTCAGGATTGCTCACATGCCCGTTTTCTTCCAAAAACTCCCAACAATTCTCCCTTTTTGTTTTTGAGCAATCCAGACTTGCTTCATTGCGCGAGATAACATGCTAATGATACATTGCCAGAAACAACATACTAATAATACAAAAGCAATAATAACTAATATAATTGATAAGCCTTGTCTAATTAAATCTCTAAGCTATTCCCCTATCCCTAAGCGGTTTAACCATTCATCTAACCCAGTCTGTGCAACAGTTAATTTTTTCATGTTATCTTAATCAATTGCATTTGGTTGTGAATAGACTCCAAATGATCAGACAAGTTCATGCAACACACTCCATCAAAGTCTTCACAAACATGACTTAAAAGTTGACAATAAAGTCAGTGGCAGCGCAATTTTGTAAAACTGCATGTCTGACACTATCAACATCTTTTAGCATCTGTGTTAAACTATCAGAAGTTCATCTGCTTAGGAGTGCAACAGGCTAGATTGTGTATATCACCAAGGGCTTTTCCTGCTGCTACATGTGGGACAAATGAAGCCGCAAGAACCCTTTCTGCTGTACCCTAAATTTCAAATTTGTCATTACATACTGGGCCCAATTGTTGTATTGAGCATTTTGGTCGAAAATGTTGTTGTTTAATTATTATTGCTCTCATGAGGTCATGAGGGTATATGCTCTTTCCCCCCTCTTTTTTTTTTTCTTTTTCTTTTTTTTTTTTTTTTTTTGTGCTGTAGTGTCTGCAGCAGAGCTCACTTTGTGAGCAGCAGCAGTGTCTGTGGGGGCAGAGACAGCAGCTGCAGCCATAGCAGATACAGTGGCAATGCTCACCAGCCTTATTTGAGTTGTGCCCTTGCATGAGGGGGGGCGAGAAGCGGCTGTGGAGGCAGGAGTGGGGGTGCTCTCTGTACCAGGGGCAGCTCTCACTCTCCGCAGCAACTCTCAGCCTCCAAAAAGGCATACTCATTCTCATGACTGTGGTTTTTGTCTTACTCCTCACCAATATATGAGAAAAATTAACAACACCCACCAGAAGATGCAAAAATGAAATGCTATTGCTACTAAAATCTGGTGGAGTCAGCCTGAAACAAAATGAAGTGGTACAATCTCCCAAACCAAAACTGCAAGTGTAATTACCAACCAAGCTTTTAATCTCTGTATGAAACACCAGTGTACCCTGTACCACAATATACGTCAATATTGTGGACCATATTTCAATGATGGTTCTTAAGCAGCTTTATCTGCTTCTAGCATTCGCTCAAAAGCTTCTAACAATTGGGCTGCTGTAGCACCTTTCAGGAGTAGTCCTAATGCACATTTAGTTTTTTCATTAGCATTGTCATATGCTGACATATAAAAAAATTTTGTTTTCATCTCTTCTGAGAAATCCGAATGTGATGTTGTAGTGAAATGAGGCAACCAGGTGCCACTGATTCCCAGGGAGTGGCATGAGCTTGTGTTAAGCCCCTTTTATTGGCCCCCTAATTCTGCTCATGCGCAGTGGGGGCCCACCCTAATTAGGCACAGGTGGGCTTAACACAAGCTCATGCCACTCCCTGGGAATTAGTGGCACCTGGTTGCCTCATTTCACTACATGATGTTATTGCTGAATATAAGCGATCCACAAATTTTGAATATGGCTCTGCTCCCCCCTGTTTAATATTTGTAAAAGAGGAGGTTGCTTGTGCAGGATCATGAACAGTTTGCAAAGCTTTATACGCCATGTCTTGTGAAAGTTGTAATACTTCAGTTTGAAACCGTGCCTGCAAATCTGCACATACAAAAGGACCGGCACCGAGTAACATTTGTGCTTGCACTCTGTATAATGCATCGGTGTTCTGTCTAGGAATCCCAGCTGCATTTTCACACAGCGTTTGCCATTTATGATGAAATTGCAGTTGTTGAGAAGGAGTTAGAGTATAAATGAGCATTTTTGTGTCATATGGCGTCAACAACTGAGCAGTAAAAAGATGTTGCAAAAGAGATTGAGTAAATGATGATTCCAAACCGTACTGCGTAATGGCAGCTTTGGCTTCTTTTATAATTTTCCAATCCAATGCAACCCATTGACCTCCTCCTTCTGGTCCCACATTCACTGGAAAAGCCATCGGACCCATGTTGGGAACCATTTCTCCTTCAACTATAGCATTTTGCTATAGTTTGCCCTTCCATCTAGTTACCAGATCCACACTCCCACCCCCTCCACCCCCCACCCCCACCCTCCCCTCCCCATGTTGGCTCTGTAAGAGGTGGAGCAGTGGGTGTTAAAGGGTTAAGGGAAGTAGGAGCAGGAATAGGGAATGGATCAGGAGGTAAAAATGGATTAGTGCCCCTGTGTTGTTCGGGATGTTCCCTGGGGCAAAAACTAGGGGGTTTTTCACGGGTATACTCATCCTTGGTCTCCAGATATTTCAGGTTTTTTTCAGTAGTTCCCTTAACTGCTTGTCTCCGAGTCTCAGTTCTTTCTTGGTTGTTGCTCTATAGCAGGCATTGCCGGTGTTGACAGGGGAAGCAGAGGACAGATTGATGGAAACGATGGTTGAGAAAATAAATCGTGGGGCAGAGGTGGGGGGGAAGGCAGTGGCAGCAGAGCAGCCGGGAGCCGCGGCAGGCAGGCGGGGGGGGTGGGGAGGGGGGGAGTGCATTCCAAGATTCCTCGTCCGTGTTCTTCGGCTTCTCTCCCTCTGGGTCCTCCAACGATTCTGGTGGTGGTGGTGTTTTCAGTCGCTTTTGGTTTTGCTTCTCGGTCCCATTTTTACTTTTTGGTGGAACCACAGGGTCAAACGGCACAGTTGGTTGAGCTTGAATCAGTATAGCCCCTGCAGGTGCTGGCGGGGGTATTTTAGGCATCTCAAATAACTGTTTAGAGGTCAAGTCCATATTTTGAGCATTCGTCGGTACTGGTACATCAAGCGTTAAGGAAGCAAACACTGAGGCTGCTGCTGCCCTCTCACTTTTCATTTCTTTTAATGTGACTCAAATCAGTCTCCACAACATGGCTAATTTTCCAGCCTCCTTAGATCCTTTGCTAATTTCATCTCATTGGGACTTCCAAATTTCTTCCCACATTTCCAGCTCAAAAGCTATACCAACACTGGGGATCAGGGCTCTCTCTTTAGCCCACTGTAGCGGCTGCTTCAGACTGCCACCCTCATAATGTATCCCTCTCTTGGAGAGGATATGTTGGAGGAGCTTAACTACTGCCTCTTCTTCTTTAGAGAGTGTAGACCCCATCTCCTCCCCGACCACTCACCTGATCAGGGTGAGATTCCTCCAGCGAGCACACGCTTCTACCAGCCATCAGGGCAACGAGCTGTTTCAGTTGGCTTTCCTGCTACCCTCTCATTCCAGCTGTCTTCATTGCTCCTGGGAAGCAACAGCAAGAGGGTCCCTGTTACGTGCGCCATTTGCGGGAGAACAGTGGACAACATGCACATTAATATAATCGAAGTATTGCCATTTATTGACCGTAGTGGTAGCCCTTTTACACACAGTCAAGCTGATAACATAAGCATACTGCTGATTGGTACAGCACATTCTTCATATGCCACAGGGCACTATCTAAGTGGTTAAATACAACTGTTTATGTGTTGTCTATGCGATGCTTTCCCATCCTGTTCTTCTTTTCTGCTGCCAACTCCCTTATCTTTTGCCCATAGCTGATCTTTTAATAACCTTGCAGCTGGGCCTCAAGGCCCTTAGCTCACTCTGGTTAAAGCTAAATAGTCAGGATTGCTCACGTCTGTTTTCTTCCAAAAAGTCTCTAACAGACTGGGAACATAAAAATGAACTACTTTTAGCTAGGTGGGCCCATGACACTTCAGGTCATCAAGGAAGGGATGGAACATACTGATGGGCTCATGACCGAGGGGTGGACTCAACTCTGGATGCTATTGTGCAGGTTATCCGCGATAGTGAAACGTGTCTCAATTAAGCAAGGTAAACGATTGAAACCTTTGTGGTATGGGGGGAGAGGGTTGAAATACAGGTATGGGGAGGCCTGGCAAACTGACAATATCACGCTCCCTCAAACTTGTCAGGGCAAGTGCTATGTGCTTACAATGGTGGAAGCTAGTACAGGATGGCTGGAAACAAATCCTGTGCCTCATGCCACAGCCCTTAACACCATCCGGGGCTTAGAAAACCAAAACTTGTGGTGACATGGTACGCCAGAATGAATTGCGTCAGAGAAACGGACTCATTTCAAAAACAGTCTTATAAGTAACTGGGTAGCATGGTATCAAGTGCATATGCCTTATTCCACCATCAGGCTAAGGGAAAATTGAAAGGTACAGTGAACTGTTAAAAACTACCCTGAAGGCAATGGGTGGTAGAACCTTTAAAAGTGGGACAGGCATTTGGCACAACCCACCTGGTTAACTAAAACCAGGGGTTCCATCAATTGAACTGGTCCCGTTCAGTCAAACCTACTACACAGAGCAGATGGGTACAAAGTGCCTGTGTTGCATGAAAAAAAATCTGCTGGGGAAAACAGTTTGGGTATTTCTTTGTTTGGGCAAACTCAAACCCATTCATGGGGTGCTTTTGCTCAAGGGCCTGGACATATTTGGTGGGTGATGATGGATGGAGAAGTACAGTGTGTAAAGAAAAACATGAAGAAGAAGCTTGTGCAGGATTGTAGAGAGGTGCAGATGTGGATCTACAGCTGTGGAGGACCACATGCTGGAGGAGGTGACTGTTCCCGAAGCAGACTGGGACTCTGTGGGTAGCCCATGCTGGAGCAGTCCATTCCTGAGAGACTGCACCTGGTGAGAGGGACTCATGTCGGAGGGGTTCATGAAGGATTCTTTCCCGTGAGAGGGACCCCACATTGGAGTGGGGGAAAAATGTGAGGAGTCCTCCCTCTGAGAAGGAAAAGTGGCAGAAACAACATGTGGTGAATTGACCCTGAACCCCCATTCCTCATCCCTCAGTGCTGCTGAGGGGGAGGCAGGAGTGAAGTAATCCAGGCCTGGGAAGAAGGGAGGGGTGGGGGGAGAAGGTATTAAGATCTGGCTATGTTTTCTCTTTTTCTTCATAGATTAAATTAGGTCTTCCTTCCCAAGTCGAACCTGTTTTTTGACCCTTGCCGTGATTGGGGAATGCACACCACCCTATCCTTGTCTCAATTAATTAACCTTAAGGTGGATTTTGTCCTACCTGTCCCATGGTGGGGAGTGAGTGAATGGAGGCCTGGTTGATACCAGCTGGGCCTAAACTGTGACAGGCCAGGATAGAACTAACTTTCTGTCTTGTAATTTTACTTTCAGCTAAGTCTCTTTTAAGTAGCTGTACTTGCTGAAATTAACAGCAAGTTTCTCAGTGAGTGTCTGCTTCTAAGACTGATAATGCTCAATGTTTATAGTTACAGATAGAGAATAGTATGCAGAACCAAGACAAATGCTTGGTCCTGAGGAACATCTTATACTCTGAAAAGAGAAAGGGAGTAAAGGGGTCACACCTGCTTCCCTTCTTTAGGGAGGAGCGGACAAGACAGGTGACCAAAATTAACCAAATGGAGTATTTGATCCCATATGCATCATACTCAGTATAAATTTGAGGGATCAGGAGGATTAAGCCCTTTTCTCCCTCCCTCCCTGAAATTCTGGGAAGATTCTGCCTGTTTGTCTGCCTGTGGTCCTGATACATGCCATCTTGAATCCATGTGTTCCTGCCTCCATATCCCAACTGCTGCTGACTCCAGGAGCCTGGAACTTTTCCAGAACCTGCCCTGAAGCCTTGGTGGCTACATGAGCATTATTAGGGGAAAGGGGGGAGGAACATGATATCACTTTTGTATTAATTTGTATATATTTAATAATTTTTCATTTTCCATAGTCAGTGTTTCATTAAAACTGTGTAGTTTAGTTTACAACCCATAAGTCTGTCTCCCTTATATTCTCTCCTTTCTTTACCAGGGAGGGGAGGGGTATTGATAGGGCCCATCTGTCATTTGGTTGATTTCTGGACCAGCATTAAACCGTGAAAGCCTTCTGGTTTTGTGCCTTGTAATTTGATACAGTTTACTGCATTCTGGTTTGGTGCATTTTGGTTCATTTTATTGCTTTCTGGTTTGTTGCCTTCTGATTTGTCATTTTTACTGCTTTTCTGAGAGTTCTGGTGTATTCTGGTTTGCATTTTGGTGCATACTGGCACAATTTGACACATTCTGGTTGGAGTGGGGAGAGCTATTCAAGCTACTTACATGAGCCAACCCCCTGGGGGACTCTTTCCCTGCTACCAAAAACAGCATCACATCAACTCAGAACAGGTGCTTTGTGGATTACTGCATTTTTGCATGTTATTGGTGCATTTAAATGTGTTCTGATTTGGCACACTTAGGTGTGTTCTGGTTTGGTACATTCTGATTTGCTGCAGTTTGTTGCATTTGGTCTCTTTCTTGTTTATCCCCTTCTGTCACATTCTGTTTTTTCACAGTTCTGTTCATTGCATTCTGTGTTGTTGCGTTCCAGTTTTTAGCATGCTGGTCTACTGTAGTGCATCGTGGTGCATTTTGGTGCAATCTGTAGCATTCTGTTTCATTCTGGGTTTTTTGTGTTCTGGTTTATTCTTGTTTGTTGGCATCTGTCTCATTCTAGGTTTTTGTGGGTTATGGCACTCTGTTCATTCCTGTTTGTTGCATTCTGTCGCATTCTGGTTTATCGCATTCTGGTTTGTCACCTTCAGGTTTATAGCATTCAGTTTTGTCACATTTTGGTGCATTTTTGTGTTTTCTGGTTTGTTGCATTCTTTTGCATTCTTATTTGTTGCCTTTTGGTGCATTTTTGGGGCATTGTGCTTTGCATTGCATCTAGGTTTGGTGCATTCTGGTACATTTAGTTTCATTTTCTCTTGGTGTGCTCCTGTTTGGTGCAGACTGGCTCATTGTGGTGCATTCTAGTTTTGTGCAGTTTGGTGTGTTTTGGGGCAGTCTGGTTTGGTGCATCTAGATGCATTCCGGTTTAGTGCGGTCTGGACTGGTGCATTCTGGTGCCTTCTGGTTTTGTGCCTTCTGATTTGGTGCAGTTTCATGCATTCTAGTTTGGTGAAAATTGGTGCATTTTATTACTTTCTGGTTTGTTGCCTTCTGTTTCCTTCTGATTTGTGTCATTTTGGTGCTTTTTGTGTATTCTGCTTTTCATTTTGGTGCATTCTGGTTTGGCGTACACTGGCGCAACATGGAGCATTCTGGTTTAGTTTGGTGCATTTTGTGCATTCTTGTTTTGTGCATTCTGGTTTGGTACGCTTTGGTGCATTCTCATTTGAATCGTTTATGTGTGTTCCTGTTTGGTGCATTTAGGTGCTTTCCGTTTTGGTGCATTTTTGTTTTGTGCTGTTTGGTGCTTTTTGATTTGATGCATTTAGGTGCATTCTAGTTTGGTACTTATAGGTGTGTTTTGGTTTGGTGATTTTGGTGCGTTTTGGTTTGCGTTTAGGCGCGTTCTTTTTTGCTGCGTTTTGATGTGTTCTGGCTTTGTGTGTTCTGGTATGGTGCAATTTGTTGCATTCTGGTATGGTGACTTTTGATTAATTTCTGGTTTGGTGTGTTCTGGTTTGTTGCCTTATGGTTAGTTGCAGTTCGGTGTGCTTTTCTACATCCTGGTTCCTTGCATTCTGTTGAATCCTGGCATTTTGCATCCTTCTTCTTTGAAGACTGCATTCTAGTTTTGTGGATTCTGGTTTGGTGCATTTAGGTGCATTCTGCTTTAGTGCATTCTGGTTTGGTGTGGCTTGGTGTCATTAACTGCATTCTGTTGCATTCTGATTTGCCTCATTCTGTTCCATTCTACTTTGTTGCATTCTGTTTCATTCTTGTTTGCTGCATTCTATTGCTTTCTGGTTTGGTGCAGATTGGTGCATTCTGGTTTGTTGGTTGCCATTTGTGCATTCTGGTTTGTTGATTGTTAGATGCAGTTTGTTGCATTGTGATTTGGTTCATTGTGATTTGGTGTGTTCTGTTGCATTCTTGTTTTGTGCATTCTGTTGCATTTTGGTGCATTCCGGTTAATTCTGGTTAGTCACATTACAGTTTTATGTGGTTGATTGCAGTTTCTCACATTCCAGTTAGGTGTGGTTGGTTGTGATTCTGGTTTGGTGCCTTTCAGTTTGGTGCAGTTTCATTCCTTCTGGCTTAGTGCAGCTTTGGGTGTTATGGTTTGTTGCAGTTGGTTGAAGTTTGATGCATTCTGGTGTGTTCTGGTTTTTGCTTTTGAGCATATTCTGGTTTGGAGCATCTAGATGCATTCTGGTTTGGTGCGTTCTGGTAAGGTGCATTCTAGTGCATTTTTGTTTTGTGTGTTCTGTTGCATTTCAGGTGTGTTCTGGTTTGTTGCATTCTAGTTTGGTTCATTTTGGTACATTCTGGTTTGGTGAATTCTGGTTTGTTGCGGTTATGTGTGTCCTGTTTTGGAGCAATTTCTGAATGCATTCTGTTACATCCTGGTTTGGTGCATTCTGATTTGTTGCAATTCAGTTTGTTGTGGTGCATTGCATTTTGGTTTGGTGCATTTGGTTGCATTTTGTTGAATTCCAGTTGGGGGTGGTTGGTTGCAGGTTTTTGTGTTCTGATTTGGTGTGTTTTATTGCATGCAGGTTTGGTACAGTTGGTTGCAGTTTCATGCATTCTGGTTTTTTGCATTTTGGCTTGTGGGTTTTTGCATTCTGTTGCATTCAACTTTGTCACTTTCAGTCATATTCTGGTTTGTCGCATTCTGGTTTGTCGCTTTTTGGTGCGGTTTGATACATTTTTGTGCATTGTGGTCCATTTTTTGTGCATTTGGTTGTATTCTGTCTTGCTTAATTTTATTTTTTGTGCATTCTGGTTTGATGCGTTCTTTTTTGGTTCCGTTTGTTTTGTTCAGACTTGGCGATTTCTGGTTTGGTGCTGTTGCACTCTAGTTTCTTGCATTCTTTTTCATTCTATTTTTTCATTCTGCTTTGCATGTTGATATGAGTTTGTTGCATTCTGTTAGGTTTTTTTTCAGTTGGTTGCAGTTAGTTGCATTCTGGTTTGTTTCTTTTTTATTTTATTTTGATGCAGTTTGGTGCATTCTGGCTTGTTGCAGTTGGTTGCAGTTTGGTGTATTCTGGTTTCATGCATTCTGTTTTTCTGCACTCTGGTTTGGTTCATTCTGGAACATTCTCATGCATTTAGTTGCATTCTGATTTGGCACGTTCTTGTTTGACCCATTCTGGTGCATTTATTTGTGTTCTGGTTTAGTGCATTCTGGTATATTCTTGTGCATTCTGATTTGGTGCATTTTCTTGCATTTTGGTGCAGTCTGGTTTCTTGCCTTTTCATTGCATTTTTCATGCATTTTAGTGCATTTGTGTACGTGGATGCAGCTTCAACAGTAACTTCTCTGTGCTAGATTGAGGTGGACAGGGGGTTCCTGGAGCCAGGGAAGCCCAAGGAAGAGCGAAGAGACCTAACAGGAGTTGGCAGTTCTTGTGTGTGAGGGTGAGAGGATGACATGACTCGGGGCATTGCTGGGGCAGCAACAGGAGATTTGAAGATCGCTGGCCTTCTCAAGAGTAGCGCTCAGGAACACAGCCAGCAGGGCATGCAGGAGAGTGTGGGGAGGAACAGCAGCTCTGCTTGCTTGCTTGACAGTTGAGCCCCATTGGTGGTTGTCACCCTTTTGGAAAGAGATCTACCATGGCAATTTGCGCAGTAGTTCACACAGACAGGGAGAATGGGGAGGGCGCAGAAGCTCTGAGGGCAGCTAGTTTGGCTCTACCAAAATAGTGGGTACTTGCCTCAGGACTAAAGCCCCCGCTTCTTCAGAGAAAGCCCCAGTGATGTTTAATGTATCCACCCAGACAGAAGTGGTAATGGAGGAAACTTCAGTACAGACAGAAGGCTGCAGTGACCGCCCAAACCCCTCTCCTGGGGAAAAGGTAAGTACCTGTACAAGGTGTGCACAGGTGGAAGATCTGTTACATCAGCTGGCTGATTTACAGGAAGCAGTAACTAAACTGCACAGCATTAGAGGAGCAGAGATAGAAATAGAAGGCTTCAGAACCAAGTTTCAGCAACAGATACCACTGATGATGAAGCACCTTGGACCCTGGTGTCCCACAACAGCAGACCTCTACCACAGTCTCCACCCTCCAGCATCTCAACTGAAAGCAGATTTGAAGTTTTAACAACAGTAGACACCCACAAACAGCATAGCAGTTCACCTGTCATCCATCAATTTCCTGGAATGCATAGAAGACTCCTTCCTCATGCAAATGTTGGATGTGCTATCCAGGAATGGGGTGCTGCTGGACTTGCTGCTCACTAACCAAGAAAACCTGCTTTATAATCTCTCGGTTAGTGAGAGCTTTGGCTGCAGTGATCACAATATTGTGGAGTTTGGGATACTGCTGAGCACTCTGAAGGTTAGTTCCAAGACAAAGTTTATAGATTTTAGAAGAGCAAACTTCATCTTGCTCAGGGCTCAATTGGAAGGGATTCCATGGGAAGCTTTCATGGAGGAGAAAGGAGCTAGTGAGTGCTGGGAGCTTTTCAAGAGCACTCTGCTTAATACACAAAAACAGTTCATCGTCTCTAAAGGCAAGGGAAGTAGGTAGAGCAAGAGATCACCTTGGCTTAACTGCAGGCTTCTGGGTCTGCTCAAAACCAAAAGGGAAATGTAGCAGAGATGGAAAAATGGAACATTAAGTGTTGAAAATTACAAGGGCATTACAAGGGCATGCAGAGATGCAGGTAGAAAAGCAAAATCTCAGCTTGAGCTAAATTTGGCCAGAGATGTCAAAAACTTCAAGAAAGGGTGTTTCAGATATATATTAACAGCAAGCAGAAACAGAGGAATAATATTGGCCCGCTATTAAATAGGAGAGGAGAACTAGTTGCTAACAACTTTGAAAAGGCAGAGGTTCTCAACACCTTCTTCACCTCTGTCTTTACCAGCAATGTTGGGCCCCAGGCCATGGGAACAAAAAATCCAGGTTGATGCAGACACAGACCTGCTGTTAGTGAAGGAAGAGATGGTATATCAACTATTACACGAGCTTGACCCATGCAAATCAATGGGCCCAGATGGCATCTACCTGAGGGTGTTAAGAGAGCTGGCTGATATAATTGAGAGGCCACTCTCCATAATCTTTAAGAAGTCATGGAGACTGGGAAACTTGGTCCCCCACAACCTCCTCCTAGAGAAACCAACACATTATGGCCTAGACAAGAGGTCTGTGCTGTGAGTGGGGAACTGGCTGACAGGCTGTTCTCAGAGGGTGGTAGTAAATAGTTCTTTCTCAAACTGCCAACCAGTCACAAGTGGGATCCCCCAGGGATCAATATTAGGCCCAACACTGCTTAATATCTTCATAAGTGATCTAGATGTTGGGATCAAGCACAACCTGATGAAATTTGCATACAACACCAAAGTGAGTGAAGAGGTTGACGCTCCATACAGGAGGGACACCCTCCAGGAAGACCTAGACAGGCTGGAGGAGTGAGGTAGCAAAAGGTTATGAAGTTCAGTCGGGACAAGTGTAAGATCTTGAACCTGGGAATACATAACCCAGGAGTACAGCTCAGAAAGGGATCCACCTGGCTAGAGAGCAGCCCTGGGGAGAGGGACCTGAGGGTCTTGGTGGACAACAAGCTCAATATGAGTGAACACTGTGCTGCAGTGACAGAGAAAGCAAACAGGATGCTGGATTGCATCAAAAGGGGCATCACCAGAAAAGATAGTCATTATCCCACTCTACCCAGTGATTGACAGACCACACCTGGAGTACTGCATTCAGATTTGGTCCCTGTTATATGAAGAAGATGCAAACAGGCTGTAAAGGATCCAGAGAAGGGTCATGAGGATGATCAGAGGACTGGAAGACCTTCCATATGAAGAAAAGTCGGGTTTATTCAGCCTAGAGAAGAGAAGGCTTAGGGGAGACCTTATTGCTATGTTCCAATACATAAAGGGTGGCTACGAAGAAGATGGAGATTCCCTTCTTAAAAGGAGTCACATAGAAAAGACAAGGGGTAATGGGTACAAGTTTACTCCAGAGGAGATTTTGTCTGGACTCCAGAAAATTTTTCACCATTAGAACAGTTAGACACTGGAATAATTTCTCAAGGGAAGTGATGTATTCCCCCACATTGGACAGTTTTAAAACTCATGTTGATGGGTTCTGGGCCACCTCACTTAAATTATATTATTACCTAGAAAGGTTGGACAAGATGATCCTTGAGGTCCCTTCAAAACTGGCTTTCTAAGTTTCTATGATGATGGTTCAGTGCATTTTGTTGCTTTCTGGTTTCTTGCATTTTGTTCAAGTTTATTGCAATCTTATTACTTGCATTTTGGTGCATTCTGGTGCATTTAGTTGCATTCTCGCTTGGTGCATTCTGGTGAATTCTGGCGTGTTCTGGTTTGGTTCATTCTGTTGCCTTTTGCTATATCATGTTCCAGTTTAGGGTGGTGTCCGGTTTAATGCTGGCCCTGCAATTAGACTGAATAACAGATGCTCTCTATTGATCCTCCTCCCCTCACTGATAAAGAAAGGAGAGAGAATAAGGGAGAGAGACTTATGGGTTGGAAACTAAACTACACAGCTTTAATAAAACAGTAGTGATAAAAGGAAAAAATATTAAATATATACAAATATACAGGAAAATTATAACAAGTTTCTCCCCTCTTTCCTCCAGTAACTCTCACGTCACCACTGAGGCTGTAGGGCAGGCCCTGGAAAAGTCCCAGACTAAGCTCCTGGAGTCAGCAGCAGTCAGGAGCTGGAGGCAGGAACACAAAGAATCAGGCTAGCATGGATTGGGACCTCAACTAGACAAATGGACGTAATCCTCCCAGGATGCCGAAGAAGGAAGAAGGCAGGAAGAGGGCTTGACCCCTGTGATCCCTCAAATTTATAATGAGTATGATGCATATGGGATGAAATACTCCATTGGGTCAATTTTGATCACCTGTCTTGTCCGCTCATCCCTAAAGGAGGGTTCCAGGTGTGACTGACCCCTTTAGTCCCTTTCTCTTTCTGGAGAATAAGTTGTTCCTCAGGACCAAGCAGTGGCCTTGGTTCTGCATACTATTCTCTAATCATAACTATAAACATCGAGCGTTCAGTCCTAGAAGCAGACACTGACTGACAAACATGGCGTTAATTTCAGCTAGTGCAGCTACTTACAAGAGACTTAGCTGAAAGCAAAATTACAAGACAGAAAATTAGTTCTATCCTGTCCCAAACCAGGACATTCCACTCTTTATTTATTACCATTTGTATCATACTCCAGTCACTACCATCTCTTGTCCCCAAATACACATAGATACAAATTTTTACCATCTGTTTATACCAAAAACCACCAAGTTATTTCAGTCCATAACTACAGATGTCTATCTATTATAGCAGTCTCTCAGGGAAAGGAAATATTGTTAGAGTTCATGTGTATGGGTTACAGATGTCATCTTCTAGGAAGTTACGTGATGCCAGTCAATGAACCTAGTCCTGGTTTCATAACCATGACATTATCCTGAAAAACTCATAAAGCCCTGTTAGTTTATGCAATAATTCACCTTATAGCAATTAATGTGGGGCTCAAATCCATGACCCCCAAAATTCCATGCTCTACCAATTTAGCTAGTTGAGTAAAAACATTAGGTATTCTCACCCAGAGTAAGATTCCCTCGAGGCACACATTGTACTTCTCCATCTGCCATCATCACCCACCATGTATGTTCAGGCCCTTGAGTGAAGGCAGGAAAACCCATAATGTTTTCCCTAGGAGATTCCTTTCACGCATTACAGGCACTTTGTCCCCATTTACTGTGTGCAGAAGGCCTGACTGAGCAGGACTAGCTCAACTAATGGAACCCCTGGTGTTAACTAACCAGGTGGCTTGTGCCAAGGGCTTGTCCCACTTTTTAAAGGTTCCACCACCCATTGCCTTTGAGGTAGTTTTTAACAGTCCATTGTACCTTTCAATTTTCCCTGAGGCTGGTGCATGGTAGGGGATATGGTATACCCACTCAATACCATGTTCTTTGGCCCAGTTACTTATAAGACTGGTTTTGAAATTAATGCCATTGTCTGATTCAGTTCTTTTTGGCATACTATGCCTCCACAAGACTTGTTTCTCTAGGCCCAGGATGGTGTTCCAGACTGTGGCATGCGGCACAGGATATGTTTCCAGCCATCCTGTACTTGCTTCCACCATTGTAAGCACATAGCGCTTACCCTGGCGGGTTTGAGGCAGTGTGATATAGTCGATCTGCCAGGCCTCCCCATACCTATATTTTGACCATCTCCCTTCATACCACAGAGCTTTCAACCTTTGAGCTTGCTTAATTGCGGTGCATATGTCACAGTCGTGGATAACCTGCACAATAGCATCCAAAGTTAAATCCACCCCTCGGTCATGAGCCCATCAATATGTTCCATCCCTGCCTTGATGACCTGAAGTGTCATGGTTCCACCAAGCTAAAAATAGTCCAAATTTATGGTCCCAGTCCAGATCTATTTGGAACACTTGAGCAGCCTCATCTGCTCGTTGGTTGTTTTGATGTTCCTTGGTAGCTCGATATGAAGGTATGTGGGCATCTATCTACATGATGCACTTTTACACAGAGTTTCTCTAACTGTTTAGCAATGTCTTGCGACAGTTCAGCAATCCAGATAGGTTTACCTTTACACTGCCAGTTGTTTTGCTTCCACTGGTTTAGCCACCCCCAGCATTTGCTGCCATCCAGGAGTCAGTATAGAGAGTGGTACCCTCTTTGGTCCTTGAAGTCACCTCCCTTGAGGTAGTCTATGCCAAGGATGAAATGAGCACCTGGGCCAGTCACTATAGGGTGTATATGCCACCTTATTCCAGTGAGACTCACATCAACCTTCACAATAGTCAGTTCTTTAAATACCTCCGTCATTCCAGAAATAGTGATGGATTCTGTCCCTTTCTGATTTGATGGCGTTAGGGTACACTGTGCACCAATGTCCACCAAGGTTTTATACTTTTGTGGTTCTAACGTGCCAGGCTGTTGAATCCACACAATCCAATAAATTTGGTTGTCCCTCTCCTCCTTCTGGCTGGAGGCAGGCCACCTCTAAGCTTGTGGACATACAGCACTATCAGCAAGTGATTACTCATACCTGATGTACAGGGATTTTGAGTCACCAGCAGTCAGACTGGGTAACTCCACACTGGAAACGTGAGCAGCCATCCTTTTAGAAGGACCTCCTTTTTTATTTGCTTTACCTGCTTGTGCCTGTACGGCAGCAGTAGGTTTCTTATCCCACTTTTTCACTTCCTCTCCAAACTCACTTAGAATTGACCATAGGATACCTCTTGCTGTATCCTGTTTCTCTCTATTCAGTCTTGTAGGAGGGCGTTTCCTCCTAATGGCTACAATGTGGCCTCCTTCCCTTGTTTGAGAAAAATGGGGTAGACGCAGTTTCTCAGCCATTTCCTTTATGGCCGAGATCCAGGCCTGTTGAGGAGTGGTGACAGCATCTTCATATTTTCGAACTGGTTTAATCACATCATTCATGGTTGATTCGACATCTCCAGGAACCCATAACATTACTGATAGTGTATGGTTAAATGGGGATGGTGCAGCATGCACAAACCTTTGCTGCAAAGGTTTAGGGCATGGCATTTGATAAAGATCTACAATCTCATCATCAGTATAAATCACATCTCATACAGCCAATTCTTTCACATATCTTATAGCTTTTTCAAGCATGGCTGCTTTGACCTGTGGGCAGTCTATCTCATTTTTATAGGAATAACTCTGCTTCACAGCTGACAAGAGTTTTCTCCACAGGCTGATGGTTCCATCCCTTTCCCCAAATTGCCGATCAATACCTGCATCTTTGGCCAAGGAATCCAACTGCCTAGCTTGTCTCTTATTCAATGTTATGTTATCAGTCCCTTCATTCCATCATTGGAGTAACCAAGTGATGAGTGGTTCTCCTACAAGAGGGCCAAAGTCCTTTCTCAGAGTACGTGAGTCCCTCGTGGATTAGGACTGAACATGTACTTCTGATTCTGAGTCCTCCTCCTTTGATAACTCTGCCTTATCTGCTTTATGAGGAAAAGAGAATATATCCTTTGTCCCCTCTATCCCCTGTTCTTCAAACTTTGAAGAACCAGGGCTAGAATCTGCTTTATTTTGCTTTACTTTTCCTCTAATCACAGGGTCGACTATTAGATGTGTGGGAGGAGGGGGAGAGGCTGTGGTGTCTGCAGCAGCAGCAGGGCTCACTTTCTGAACAGCGGCAGCATCTGTGGGTGAGGAGGCAGCAGCTGCAGCTGTAGCAGATACGCTGGTAATACTTGCTGGCCGTAGAAGAGTTGGGGTTTTGCGTGTGTGTGTGGAGCAGTGGCTGAGGAAGCAGAAGCTGTGGTGCTCTCTTTACGAGGGGCAGCTCTTGCTCTCTGAGCAGCAACTCTCGATCTTTAAACACACATGCCCTCTCTCACAATTGGGACAGTTGGAATAGTTATATTACTCTTCACCAATATATGAAAAAAATTAACACCCATCAGGAGATTCAGAAACTAAAGACTATTTTGACTAAAATCTGGTGGAGTCAGCCTGAAATAAGATGAAGTAGTATAATTTCCCAAATTAAAACAGAAATTGTAATTACCAACCAAGTTTTTTATCTCTGTATGAAACACCACTGCACCATGTACCACAATGTATATCAGTACGAAGGACCATATCACAACTATGGTTCTTTAGCAGCTCTTACCAAGAATAAACCGTATATTAACACTAATCCCATCTATAAAGACACATATCACACACCCTGAATGCCAAAGGTATGGCACAATTGGTTTAATGTCCAACCCTGGGCAATTTACAAAGAAAAAAAAAATCTTGATTCCCAGTCACTGAAGCCATCTGGGTATCCTGCCACTGGAGTTGGAATTCAAACTATTCAGGCAAATTGAAAGTTGAAATTTGAACCTTGCCAGCCGTATCTGAGTTGTGCCCTTGCATGAGGGGGGGCGAGAAGCGGCTGTGGAGGCAGGAGTGGGGGTGCTCTCTGTACCAGGGGCAGCTCTCACTCTCCGCAGCAACTCTCAGCCTCCAAAAAGGCATACTCATTCTCATGACTGTGGTTTTTGTCTTACTCCTCACCAATATATGAGAAAAATTAACAACACCTACCAGAAGATGCAAAAATGAAATGCTATTGCTACTAAAATCTGGTGGAGTCAGCCTGAAACAAAATGAAGTGGTACAATCTCCCAAACCAAAACTGCAAGTATAATTACCAACCAAGTTTTTTATCTCTGTATGAAAAACCAGTGTACCCTGTACCACAATATACATCAATATTGAGAACCATATTTCAATGATGGTTCTTAAGCAGCTTTATCTGCTTCTAGCATTCGCTCAGAAGCTTCTAACAATGTAGCACTGTAGCACTGTCAGGAGTAGTCCTAATGCACATTTAGTTTTTTCATTAGCATTGTCATATGCTAACATATAAAAAAAAAATTTGTTTTCATCTCTTCTGACAAATCCAGATGTGATGTTATCGCTGAATATAAGCGATCCACAAATTTTGAATATGGCTCTGCTTCCCCCTGTTTAATATTTGTAAAGGAAAGGGGTTGCTTGTGCAGGATCATGCACAGTTTGCAAAGCTCTACACACCAATTCTTGTGAAAGTTGTAATACTTCAGTTTGAAACCATGCCTGCAAATCTGCGCGTACAAAAGGACCAGCACTGAGTAACATTTGTGCTTGCACTCTGTATAATGCATCGGTTTTCTGTCTAGGAATCACAGCTGCATTTTCACACAGCATTTGCCATATATGATGACATTGCAGCTGTTGAGAAGGAGTTAACAGAGTATAAATGAGCATTTTTGTGTCATATGGCATCAACAACTGAGCAGTGAAAAGATGTTGCAAAAGAGATTGAGTAAATGATGATTCCAAACCGTACTGCGTAATGGCAACTTTGGCTTCTTTTATAATTTTCCAATCTAATGCAACCCATTGACCTCCTCCTCCTGGTCCCACAGTCACTGGAAAAGCCATCGGCCCCTGTTGGGAAACTGTTTGGAAGAAAAGAGATGTGAGCAATCCTGACTATTTAGCTTTAGCTAGAGTAAGCTAAGGGCCTTGAGGCACAGTTGCAAGGTTACTGAAAGATGAGCTATGGGAAAAAGATAAGGGAGCTGGCAGCAGAAAAGAAGAATAACAGGATAATGATGTAGCCAGCAGAAGTTCTGTGAGAACAGGATTTGTGGCCAAGATATAGCCACCTGCGAGATATCGTTATATAAACAAGGGCTCTATATAAAGCGAGTGTGAATTGTTAATAGACGACTTCACTTTAACCATATTGGTGACTACGTGTTGTCCTTAAGCCTCCGTGGATTTTCTACAGGACCCATGTTGGGAACCATTTCTCCCTCAACTATAGCATTTCAAATAATTCCCTTCCATCTAGTAACCGGATCCACACTCCCACCCCCCCCCCCATCACCCCCACCACCACTCTCCCCTCCCCATGTTGGCTCTGTAAGAGGTGGAGCAGTGGGTGTTGAAGGGTTAAGGGAAGTAGGAGCAGGAATAGGGAATGGGTCCAGAGGTAAAAATGGATTAGTGCCCCTGGGTTGTTCAGGATGTTCCCCAGATCATACATACATACATACATTCCTGTCCTGTGGGTCTTAAGAGTATGTCAGCCGTATAGCAACACAAGCACCGAAATGGCCAGATTTTGCTATCAATGCTACTAACACCAACATAGTCAGCGTGACTTCCATTCTGAAATCATTAGACTTTTATAGGTTGTTTCCAAATTTCATATTTTTAATCTACAGTATTACTATACAGCAGCTAATTTATTAATTTAAATATATCCTCCCCCATCAGAAAAGTTTGTCAATTGGAGATGTTGTGCTTTTGGTTTTAAAGGGATGAATACAAAAGATGCAAGACTTTTACAGGTAATTTTGGGAATTCAGTGAAATCCGAGGAATTTGGGGGTAGAATAGAGGGTATGATATTTATCTTATAATTGTTGCATCATCAATTTTGAATACTAAAAACTGCAACTAAAGAATACATAATTTCTTTAATCTATGTGATTCCTTATAATCATTATTTCTACTTGTCCATCTTTCTCCTTATTTGTCAATGATTTTTTGTTCATTAGGAGTGAAACTTCACAGATCTTGAAAAAGGAGCTGAACACAGATGAAGAAATTAAGTTAATGACTGCTCAGTTCTAATGCCACTGCTCAGTTCTGAGAAACATATTATGCTCCAGAAAGACAAAGGAGCATCCCTTCTTTAGGGAAGAGCAGACAAGACAGGTGACCAAAATTGAACAAATGGAGTATTCCATCCCATATGCGTCATACTCAGTATAAATTTGAGGGATCACAAGAGTCAAGCCCCTTCTTCGCCCCTGTTACAGCCCATAACTATTATTTTATATTTTGTTGCGAGGATTTATATTAGCCACTACTCATATACGTCTCATGATATGCAAAAATAACAGGTTTTATGATTTAAGTAAATTGCAGAGATTTATTTCAGGGAAAAAAAATGACACCACTTTTAAAAGAGAGGTTTGTACTAGTAGACAAATTTGCAAGAGGAGACGTTTTTACATAAATGAGTCACTCTGAGAAAGGGTTGTTAAGAGAAGAGAGAAATTAGGTCTTTTTCATCCTCTATCACCGCACCACTGTCTCCATCTCTTGCTGCTCCATCTTGGCTGCTGATCTCTGCTTTTCTGCTGATGGGGTCCTGTAGCCGTAGCTGTAGTTGAAGTTGTGATTGAAGTTGTAGCATTTTCTCCTTTTCCCTCTGAGTTTTTATAGTAAAAGACTTCTTTCCTTTAATTATTGTCAAAAGGGTTGCCATTTGGTGACTTGCTTTTGATGTTCAGGAATTTAGTTCTTGTATCTGATACCAATGTGCATTATACCTGTCTGGCAGCTTATCATGAAACATTCTTATTATCATTTTATCTTCTTTAGCCCTGATGAGATTTTTCTGGTGGAGTCAGGTTTTTGACACATTTTAAACAGAAGCTGCAAACCAAGGTTTTGCTTGTTGATTCACATTTTAACAGAGTAAACTAAGGTGAGCCAGAGAAAATAAGTTTTGCTACAGTTTAACAAAAATAGTTGATGGCTGGGGTGTGTGGGGGAAATTTTGTTAATTGGAAATGGCTTTGATATATTTTAAAAGAGTAGAGAAATGCTGGACCAAGAGACAGTTAATAATTTCAATGTGTCCACATCAGCCCTTTTGCTTCTTCCAGCCTTTTTCAGCATCCTGGGAGGATTATGTCCATTTGTCTAGCTGTGGTCCTGACCCATGCCATTCTGATTCTGTGTGTTCCTGCCTCCAGATTCTGACTGCTGCTGACTCCAGGAGTCCATCCTGGGACGTTTCCAGGGCCTGCCCTGCTGCCTCAGTGGTGACGTGTTATTGGGGGAAAGGGGTGAGGAACATGGTATTGTTTTTCTGTATATTTGTGTATTTTTTTTTCTTTTTTTATCATTACTTTTTCATTAAACTGCATAGTTTAGTTTCCAACCCATATGACTCTCTTATTCTCTCTCCTTTCTATATCAGGGAGGGGAGTGGGATCAATAGAGAGTATCTGTCATTTGTTTAATTGCTGGCCCAGCGTTAAACCGTGACAATTATTTTGGTTAAAAATAAGAACCTACACCTTTATGGTACCATACTTTTAAAATATCATACAAATCTGAACTACAGAAAAGTCAACTCAAAAGAGGAAGAGATCTGAAAGAAGTCTCCTTGAAAGTTGTGTGAGTGCATTTTCATTGAAAACATTTCCTACAGTTTTAGATTTAAAAAGTAGTCTTACCACCACACAGCTGTTTTCACTGGGGATTATCAAGTAGCATCACATTCAGTATTCTTGTAACATAATTTGTATATTTTAAGATGCAATAAAAGATATTATTTGCAAAATAGTTTTTACGCACATTCCTGTGAGCTGGGATTGATTCACCCATTTCTAGTAGAGATCTGAAGGTTTTCTTTTTATAATTAGTTATTCAAGTGGTGAAGAATTTTAAAGAGAGATTTTTTTCTAAGCACTATATAAGACAATATTTTTTTTTAACAGAAGTTATTTCTACTTAAAAGATCATTAAAATAAAACTCTTTGCAGTGAAGTTTTACTTACCAAGAAAAACAGCTGTTAAGGTAAGGAGAAATATAGACCTAAGACCTCCATAGCATCCACTCAGGTCCAGAATTAGAATTAGCAATTTTTAAATAGTTCCTTGCCTACTTTTTACAACTTATTTTTTACTTCTTTGCTTTGGAACTCAACCTAAACACAGCTGGAACTTGTGTTACATCTTTTTCTTTTCTATGTCCTTCTCAGTTTAAGACGTGGCTTTATGCTTTATTTTATATAGAGGTTAATTATTGGCTTAGCAAAGTGTGGTCTAGTGGTAAATGACTAGACTAAAACATAGAAGAACACAATTCAGTTCAATTCAGTTTTTGTTCCTTTTGCTCTATGACCTGACATGCTCATAAGTAAAAGTGGGGAATACAGAGTATTGTCTGAAACTAATTCTTCATACATCAAGTATGAAGTTTACGTAACATTGTACACTGTAAGACCAGGGATACCGCTTTTCCTTTTTCTGTGAAAAAGCTCACACCATATGTGTATGATTTTGTCTGTATATTTATTTTTTAAAACCATATGTAAATACAGAAATATTCCATGAGGGCAATATCAATGTGATCTACATTTCATATAATTTGTAATCTCAGATCAAACTGAGATTCCTTGAGAATCTTGTGAAGACCACTCAACCTGACTGTTCAGCATCCCACACACATATTAGCATAAGATTACAGTCATACTATAGTGACTGCTTTAGGTAAGGTACAGTCAGAATACTGCAGGTAGAAAAAAGACTTTTGATTCTTAAATAGTCTTTCTTTAAACTTAAAGCATGAATAAATTAGGTAAAGTGACAAAATGGCATTAAAGTATCCAGTTACTTCATATTGACATCAGAGACTTTGTAGTTTTTCCTTCCCATTGACATCCTGACCACAATAGTTTCTGAGCACGGAATTGCACTCTGTCCTGCTAGTTTCCCTCACCTTGCCCTAATTCTTCTCATTTCCCTTCCAAATCCCTTGCTTTCTTTTTCTACCAGCCTGTCTTATTACTTTGCTTGTTTAGCAGAGGAAATATGTCTTTAAAGGCAAAACACCAATGCAGTACTCACTATCTGAGTTTCACATCTCCAGCTATTGCAGAATTCCTTCCCCACCTTGATCAGGTTACTTCTGTAACTCTTCTTCCCATCCATAAAATTTATAGAGACATCAGAGGAACCAACTAATTCTTCTCTGGGAGATCCTCTAATATTTTTGGAGATAAAGTAAAAAGTCATTAGAAATCCGTATTTTGTACAGATGCAAAACTTTCTTGGTTTCTATCAGCTTTTTTACCTAATTCATTGCATTTTGCCTAAACCATGACTTTAATCAAAAGTCCTGTGTCTAAGGTTAAAAGCCATGAAGAGGATAGAAACACAGTATGAGCCACTCTGACACATGAGATGTCCCATCTTATTTACCAGGAAATATGTAGTGGTAGTGCAATGCAGAGGATACCTGTTTGGGTTATTAATACCTAGCAAGTTACTCTCAATGATAGCTCCATGGGGGGAAAAAAAAAAATAAATCTTTACAACATACAGTTTTTGAAACAAGTTGAAGTTTGGAGTCTCTGTGGTAACTTAAGTCATAAGAGGAAAGTGATATTAAGAGGCTATTTTTTTCTTCACTTTGTCATTTACACCTGTGAGAGTTGCCTTCTCAGTAAAGTTAAAATGCACTATAATAGAAAGAATATACAGGTCTGTACAAATTCAATTCAAGGTGTATGTGTAAACGATGAAAAAGTAACTGTGCTTTTAAGTTTTCATGCCACTAAAAGCCTAATTTGAAATACTGTGAATTCAGTCAGACTCTTTCCATTTACTTCAATGAATTTGTGACCAAGTTTTATTTACAGAAATTGAAGGACTTTCTTATGCCCTAGGACATTATCTAATTTGAGAAGCAATTTCTGGAGAATAATGTGTTCATCTTCCTTTAAACTGTCAGGTGTTAACTATTACCAGGATGAGATCTGATGGCTCAATTACATGATGCTTTCTTGAAAACCCTGACTCAAATCGTAAGAATTGTTTGATTCTCAAGTTTGATAGAATTATTTCAGCTAATCATCTTTCCTATCTAATGCAGTACATTAGAAGGGGTGTGGCTAGTAGGTCGAGAGAGGTTCTCCTCCCCTTCTACTCTGACCTGTTGAGGCCGCATCTGGAATATTGTGTCCAGTTCTGGGCCCTTCAGTTCCAGAAGGACCAGGAATTGCTTGAAAGAGTCCAGCTCAGAGAGACTAAGATGATTAAGGGAGTGGAACATATCCCTTGTGAGGAAAGACTGGGGGATCTGAGTCTCTTCAGCTTTGAGAAGAGGAGAACGAGGGGTGATGTTGGGAGAGCTTTTGTAAGAAAACGTACATGTGAGCAATCCTGACTATTTAGCTTTAGCCAGAGTGAGCTAAGGGCTTGGAGGCCCAGCTGCAAGGTTACTAAAAGATCAGCTATGAGCAAAAGATAAGGAGGTTGGCAGCAGAAAAGAAGAATAACAGGATGGGAAAGCATCGCATAGACAGCACATAAACAGTTGTATTTAACCAGTTAGATAGTGCACTGTGGCATATGAAGAATGTGTCGTACCAATCAGCAATATGCTTATGTTATTAGCCTGACTGTGTATAAAAGGGCTATGGCTACTCTCAATAAACAGCAATACTTTGATTATATTAATCTGCGTGTTGTCCACTGCACTCTTTCCGACAGGGTGACCTCATCAATGTATATAAATATGCAAGGGGCGAGTTCCAGGAGGATGGAGTCAAGCTTTTCTAAGGGGTGACTAATAATAGGACAAGGGGAAACAGTTATAAACTGGAGCATAGGCGGTTACGTATAAATATTAGGAAGAATTTTTTCACTGTGAGGGTGACAGGGCACTGGAACGGGATGTCCAGGGAGGTTGTGGAGTCTCCTTCCCTGGAGACATCAAAGCCCACTTGGATGCGTTCCTCTGTGACCTGCTATAGGTGACCCTGCTTTGGAATGACCAGGGTTGGAAGGGACCTTAAAGATCATCTAGTTCCAACCCTCCTGCATGGACAGGGACACCTCCCACTAGATCAGGTTGTCTGTGTCTATAATCTATTGCTTTTTGTTTCTATTCTCCTCTGCCTCTGAGAATGTTTAGCTACTAAGGATATATTTTGATAAAAAATAATTCAGTAAGAAAAAAATCAGTAAGAAGGGCAGAAAAAATCAGTAAGACAATCCATTCCACAAATCCATTCCTCTGCAGAGGGACCTGGACAGACTGGAGAGTGAGCTGATTCCAATGGGATGAGGTTCAACAAGGCCAAGTGCCAGGTCCTGCACTTTGGCCACAACAACCCCATGCAGCGCTACAGGCTGGGGACAGAGTGGCTGGAGAGCATACAGGCAGAAAGGGACCTGGGAGTCTGGATTGACAGGAAGCTGAACTTGAGCCAGCAGTGTGCCCAGGTGGCCAAGGCAGCCAATGGCATCCTGGCCTGTATCAGGAACAGTGTGGCCAACAGGTCCAAGGAAGTGATTCTTCCCCTGTACTCAGCACTGGTGAGGCCACACCTCGAGTACTGTGTCCAGTTCTTGGGCTCCTCAGTTCAGGAAGGATATTCAGGTGCTGGAGCAGGTCCAGTGAAGGGCAACGAGGCTGGTGAAGGGACTCAAGCACAAGTCCTATAAGGAGAGGCTGAGGTTGTTTAGACTGGAGAAGAGGAGGCTCAGGGGAGACCTCATCACTCTCTACAACTACCAGAAAGGAGGTTGTATCCTAGTGGGGGTCATTCTCTTCTCCCAGGCAGCTATCATTAAGACAAGAGGGCATGGTCTTAAGCTCTGCCAGGGGAGGTTTAGGTTAGATATTAGGAAGAAATTCTTTACAGAGAGGATAATCAAGCATTGGAATGGGCTGCCCAGGGAGATGATGGATTCTCTGTCCCTGGAGGTTTTTAAGAAGAGCTTGAATGTGGCACTCAGTGCCATAGTCTAGTAACCATGGCGGTAGTGGTCAAAGGTCCTTTCCAACCAGGTTGATTCTATGATTTTATGATTCTATTTTTAACAAACTACTCACAGAGGAAAAGTCTTAGTAACTAACAGCATGGTTATGAAATTCTTTGTCTAAAAATTGGCCATTTACATATGAAATCTAAACTTTCAACTTACATTTTATCCTCTTCAAAGATGAGCAACAAACAAACCGACTCAGGTAATAGAATCTATTTCATATTTTATATTAATTTTTATATTAATTTTCTGTGACAAGCTTAAGGGAAAGCTGTGTTGTCGGTGGGAATGTCCATCTAGGAGATTCGTGGATTCCCTCTGTACAATTACTCTAATGCTTCAGAAAACTCCATTTAAACTACCTCAGAAACCACTATAGTAGATAAAGCCATGCAGCATAAAAACCTTAAATTCATCCATAACCTGAGTAATACCTGCTTTTGTCACATTGCTCTTAATTCTTTGCACTGGAAAGTAATATGAAAACAGAACAAAATGTCAATCTAACTTTGGAAATCACACTCTAATCTTATAAAACACCAACTTTGGTAGGATTTTTAATCCAATACAGATGACAAAAGGTCTCTATGTCACATCAGTTCTCTATATGGATCAGCCAGGTCTTTTAGGCATGAATGATCACTCACTGACATAACCTTACATGAGTTATGACAGCTATACATTTCTGCTAAAATAATAATATTAGAAATATTTCTAATATTAAAAGGATATAATCAATGATATGATGGAGGAAATATACAAGTGAAATAATCATTAACTTATTCATTTATCTATGAGACTACTCAGAAGTAGAACAAGCGTCTTCAGTATGTTGCCCCAGCAACCCCCTAGAGAAAAAGCAGACCTCGCTTCTGCAGGGGACTACTCCTTGCTAGCTGCAATGTCTGTTTCTTGCCACTTTGTGGGCCATGTTATCCATAAGGTTTCCTTTCTTACACACCAACTTACTTAAAAATTTTTGTCAACTATTGACTACAACAATCTATTTGTATATATGTGTACTGTCTGAGAAGTTTCAAAATACAGTTTTTGCACTTTCAGACTGGTAAAATAGAGAATTGCCTCATCTAACAAAACCTTGCACAAGCTCTCCATTCTCCTACTCTCAAGGAACTTTTCCTGTAAGAGCTTGGGTGTTTGAACACGTGAAAAAAATTATATTAGGGTAGTGTCATGTAAAAGGGCATAGGAATTTTGCAGAAAATAAACCCCCTTGTTTTCTGGCTTGTCCTCAGATATCAGAAGGGTCGGGGAAGCTGGGCTTAGATTCTGAGTGATACCTAATTCAGCA